>NW_028270167.1:2037839-2341446 GCF_037043375.1 Chiloscyllium plagiosum
CCTTGCCTTTACAAATACATGTAAATTCTGTCCCTCAGAATTCCCTCCAACAACTTACCCACCACAGACGTCAGGGCTTTTTCCTGGCTTTTCCTTCCCACCTTGCTTACATAATGGCACCACATTAGCCACCATCCAATCTTCAGCCTCCTCATTTGTGGTTTTATTGATACAGAACCAATGAACCCTGTTTTAACAGTGGTTTGTGCACAACTGCTTAGAAAAAATGTCAGATATTTTGTGAAAGTGAAACTGATATTCCCACAACCTATAAAAGTGTCAATTAAACGTTACTAGGGTGTCACTAACATAAACATAATTCAACATTAAGATAATAATAAAGGAAATCACAGAAAAAGCAACTGCTTATGACTCGTGGCGTAATGATTATATCAATGGAGTATGAACCCAGAGTCCCAGGCTAATGTTTTGGGGACATGGATTTGAATGTAATCAGAGCTGATGGTGAAATTTGTGTTCAATAAAATCTGGAATAAAAAACTACCTAACTGGCAACCAGAAAACCATCATCGATTGGTGTAAAAAACCATCTGGTTCACTAATATCGCTTCGAAAAGGAAATCCACTGTCCTTCCCTGATCTGGCTGACAGGTGACTCCAGACTCTCAGCAAAGTGGTTTACTCTTTACTGCCCTCTAGAGAGCAGTCCTGGAGAACCAATCAGTTTAGAAGCAAATACGGATGGACAACAATGCCAGCCTTGCCAGTGGTGCCCATATCCCATGCAAGTGGCAAAAAAGAAGGATTAATCAAAACAATGTCAACATTACCCTGGACCTGCATAAACATGAGTTGCATAGAAGGTAAGAGGAGCCATTAGAGGTAGTTGGGAGGCATGAGTTGGGGGGGTAGTGTGTGGTTAGGGCTAGAGAGCCTGAAACGCAACCAAATATCTGGGGCATTGTCTGACAGAAGATCTTCTAAACAGCTTGCTCAGCACTCAGGTGCAGGCCTCTCAGTGAGATTTCCCCTCATCTATCTAAACTCCTTTGAGTACAAACCCAGAGTCATAGAGTCATAGAGATGTACAGCATGGAAACAGACCCTTCGGTCCAACCTGTCCATGCTGACCAGATATCCCAACCCAATCTAGTCCCACCTGCCAGCACCCGGCCCATATCCCTCCAAACCCTTCCTATTCATATACCCATCCAAATGCCTCTTAAATGTTGCAATTGTATCAGCCTCCACCACATCCTCTGGCAGCTCATTCCATACACGTACCTCCCTCTGTGTGAACAAGTTGTCCCTTAGGTCTCTTTTATATCTTTCCCCTCACACCCTAAACCTATGCCCTCTAGTTCTGGACTCGCCGACCCCAGGGAAAAGACTTGTCTATTTATCCTATCCATGCCCCTCTTAATTTTATAAACCACTATAAGGTCACCCCTCAGCCTCCGACGCTCCAGGGAAAACAACCCCAGCCTGTTCAGCCTCTCCCTGTAGCTCAAATCCTCCAATCCTGGCAACATCCTTGTAAATCTTTTCTGAATCCTTTCAAAAAGTTTCACATCTTTCCGATAGGTAGGAGACCAGAATTGCATGCAATATTCCAACAGTGGCCTAACCAATGTCCTGTACAGCTGCAACATGACCTCCCAACTCCTGTACTCAATACTCTGACCAATAAATGAAAGCATACCAAACGCCTTCTTCATTATCCTATCTACCTGTGACTCCACTTTCAAGAAGCTATGAACCTGCACTCCAAGGTCTCTTTGTTCAGCAACACTCCCTAGGACCTTACCATTAAGTGTATAAGTCCTGCTAAGATTTGCTTTTCCAAAATGCAGCACCTCGCATTGATCTGAATTAAACTCCATCTGCCACTTCTCAGCCCATTGGCCCATCTGGTCCAGATTCTGTTGTAATCTGAGGTAACCTTCTTCGCTGTCTAATACACCTCCAATTTTGGTGTCATCTGCAAACTTACTAACTATGCTCACATCCAAATCATTTATGTAAATGACAAAAAGTAGAAGGGCCAGCACCGATCCTTGTGGCACTCCACTGGTCACAGGCCTCCAGTTTGAAAAACAACCCTCCACCACCATCACCCTCTGTCTTCTACTTTGAGCCAGTTCTGTATCCAAATGGCTATTTCTCCCTGTGCTCCATGAGATCGAACCTTGCTAATCAGTCTCCCATGGGGAACCTTGTCGAACGCCTTACTGAAGTCCATATAGATCACATCTACTGTTCTGCCCTCATCAATCCTCTTTGTTACTTCTTCAAAAAGTTCAATCAAGTTTGTGAGACATGATTTCCCACGCACAAAGCCATGTTGACTATCCCTAATCAGTCCTTGCCTTTCCAAATACATGTACATCCTGTCCCTCAGGATTCCCTCCAACAACTTGCCCACCACTGAGGTCAGGCTCACTGATCTATAGTTCACTGGCTTGTCTTTACCGCCCTTCTTAAACAGTGGCACCACCTTTGCCAACCTTCAGTCTTCCGGCACCTCACCTGTGCCTATCGATGATACAAATATCTCAGCAAGAAGCCCAGCAATCACTTCTCTAGCTTCCCACAGAGTTCTCAGGTACACCTGATCAGGTCCTGGGGATTTATCCACCTTTAATCATTTCAAGACATCCAGCACTTCCTCCTCTGTAATCTGGACATTTTGCAAGATTTCACCATCTATTTCCCTACAGTCTATATCTTCCATATCCTTTTCCGCAGTAAATACTGATCCAAAATATTCATTTAGTATCTCCCCCATTTTCTGTGGCTCCACACAAAGGCCGCCTTGCTGATCTTTGAGGGGCCCTATTCTCTCCCTAGTTACCCTTTTGTTCTTTATATATATTTGTAAATACCCTTTGGATTCTCCTTAATTCTATTTGCCAAAGCTATCTCATGTCCCTGTTTTGCCCACCTGATTTCCCTTTTAAGTATACTCTTACTTCCTTTATACTCTTCTAAGGGTTCACTTGATCTATCCTGTCTGTACCTGACATATGCTTCCTTCTTTTTCTTAATCAAACCCTCAATTTCTTTAGTCATCCAGCATTCCCTATACCTACCAGCCTTCCCTTTCACCCTGACAGGAATATACTTTCTCTGGATTCTTGTTATCACATTTCTGAAGGCTTCCCATTTTCCAGCCATCCCTTTACCTGCGAACATCTGCCTCCAATCAGCTTTCGAAAATTCTTGCCTAATTCCATCAAAATTGGCCTTTCTCTAATTTAGAACTTCAACTTTTAGATCTGGTCTATCCTTTTCCATCACTATTTTAAAATGAATAGAATTATGGTTGCTGGCCCCAAAGTGCTCCCCCACTGACACCTCAGTTACCTGCCCTGTCTTATTTCCAAAGAGTAGGTCAAGTTTTGCACCTTCTCTAGTCGGTACATCCACATACTGAATCAGAAAATTGTCTTGTACACACTTAAGAAATTCCTCTCCATCTAAACCTTTAACACTATGGCAGTCCCTGTCGATGTTTGGAAAGTTAAAACCTTGTCTGCTTCTCATGAGCAGCCTTTCATTCTCGGGATCATATTTTTGTAAATCTCCTCTGGACCCCCTCCAAGACTAGCACATCCTCAGACATGGGAGACCAAAATTCACGACATTCCAAATGTGAACTGACCAGAGCCTTATACAGCCACAACAGTATATCCCTGCTCTTGACTGGGCGAAGCTAATTCATGTTGACTTAGAATGACTACAGCATTCAGGTCGAGAATTATTTATGAACATACTTTCTTATAGCTAAGGAAGTACATAAACTGTAAAACAATATGGAGTGACAAGTCCCTGCTGCTGTTAGGTTGTCTTCAATTTTTCATGAAATCTGGGTTTTTGCATTCTACAGATAAGCTGGCCGGGTAAAATAAACTACTGCAGACAAAAACCTTGCCTCTTGTGATTGCATAGTAGTTAAGGAGAATTATTTTGAGTACAAATAGAATATGCTGGAAATAGTTAGCATGTCTGGTGATACTGTGGAAAGAGAAATAGATAATAGATCGGATTTTCGTGTCTTCCTGGAGTCAGGAATGGGGTTGGAAATCAGACAAAATAATTTTGTTTCATATCAAGTTTAACTTTCCTGTATAAAAATGGGTGAGGCAGTTTTCCCATAGGCTGGAAGAGGTTCAAATTAGGGTTAGGTGATAACACTGCACTTATCCTCTGATATTGCAATTCTGAATGAAAATTTTCGTAAGATTGATGTTGGAAAGCTGGTTGGTGGCTCAGTAAAATGGAGCATTCTCTAACCAGTCCAGAATGGTACTTGCGTTGCTTCAGTACTGTCTCAGAGACCATACCTGTCCACATCTGTGGGAGAGAAACATGGTCACCCAAAGGTAACAGGGCAGATAGATCAGGTGGTTAGGAATTTCCAGCATTTTCAGTTTTTTCTGAATTTACAGGAAGGATTATTATGTGTATCATGTTGGATGCTTACAAAGAGGAATATGGGAAACCTGAAAATGTTCAGTAACCAGTTGGAAATGGATCAGAGGGATATATTTCAGAAACATTACTGGAAGGATTGTGGATAAACTGAAGTTATACAGAGATAGAATTGACGGTATAAAAGCACTTTTTATGTGCTTCCAATTTCAGTTAAGAACGTATTGTTTGTACGTCGCTTTTTGGCCATAAGTCTGCTTCTAGAAGTAATCACAAATTAAATTTTTTCACACACTGCCCTTCTGAGGCTCACCCTTGGGTTAACACACAGTTACCATTCGATAAAAATGAAAGTGGTCACATACATTTCTGTTCAGTTGCATATGTAGTGCAAGTTTGGATAGCATATCACGTAGACTTTAATTACCCATTCAAATTAATTTGCAGAACATCAGGTGCTATGATGTTCTCTCCTGATCAGTGACCTCCATGACAATTTTGCCTGATAGGAAAATCAGCTCTTAATCTTATTTATTGTATTTTGTTGTGTTTGTTACATTCACCAATGTTGATGCTCCCTGGTGTATTGTTACTGAATTGCATTAATCTAATATGAATGTCTGGCTTTTCTTAATATATTAGTGAGTTTTGAGAAGATTCGTAGCTCAGGTTGAGGTCCTGGATGTAGGTTTGCTCGCTGAGCTGGGAGGCTCGTTTTCAGACATTTTGTCACTATGCTAGGTAATATCATCCATAAGCCTCCGATAAAGTACTACTTTTTATTTCTGTGTTTTGGTTTCCTTGAGTTGGTGATGTCATTTCCTGTGGTGATATCATTTCCTGTTCTTTTTCTCAGGGGGTGGAAAATGGGATCCAAGTCATTATGTTTGTTGATAGAGTTCCAATTGGAGTGCATTGCTTCTAGGAATTCTCACACATGTCTCTGATTGGCTTGTCCTAGGATGGATGTGCTGTCCCAGTAGAAGTGGTGTCCTTCCTCATCTGTATGTAAAGATACTAGTGAGAGAGGGTCATGTCTTTTTATGGCTAGTTGATGTTCATGTATCCTGGTGGCTAGTTTTCTGTCTGTTTGTCCAATGTAGTGTTTGTTACAGTTCTTGCATAGTATTTTGTAAATGACATTAGTTTGCTTGTTGTCTGTATAGGGTCTGAAAATGTGTTGCTGGAAAAGCGCAGCAGGTCAGGCAGCATCCAAGGAGCAGGAGAATCGACGTTTCTTCTTTTCCCTTCTTTTCCAGCAACACATTTTCAGCTCTGATCTCCAGCATCTGCAGTCCTCACTTTCTCCCAGTCTGTATAGGGTCTTTCAAGTTCATTAGCTGCTGTTTTAGTCTGTTGGTGGGTTTGTGGGCTACCATGATGCCATGAGGCCTGAGTAGTCTGGCAGTCATTTCTGAGATGTCTTTGATGTAGGGGAGAGTGGCTAGGGTTTCTGGGTGCGTTTTGTTTGCTTGTTTGGGTTTGTTGCGAGAAATTGGCGGACTGTGGTCATTGGGTACCTGTTCTTTTTGAAAACACTGTATAGGTGATTGTCCTCTGCTCTGCGTAGTTCCTCTGTGCTGCAGTGTGTTGTGCCTCATTGAAATAATGTTCGAATGCAGATTGGTTTGTGGATGTTGGGATGATTGCAATCCCAATCATCCCAATCATCCCACAAACAGAGCTACATAAGTGCTGCCCCCTGCACACTGCAATAATATGTCTTTCCTGGTGGGGATCTTTGGAAGTCAGCAAAGATCATGGCCTATAAGACTGTTGTGTTGGCCACCCTCCTGTACTGTGGTGAAACCTGGAGCATCTACTGACTCGAGAGCTTTCACCAGTGCCTACATTGAATCTTGGGGGATAAAATTGGAAGATGTTTGGGCCAGAGCAACCCTCCCCTCCCCCTCAAAGCTACACCAACCAGCATCGGATCCCTGATCATGAAGAATGAACTCCAGTGGATGGACCATTATGTCCAGCAGGTGCTGTTCTCCAAGCTGTCTGGCCACTGCTCAAAGGGTAACCAAAGGAAGCAATATAAAGATATGTTCCATGTTGTCCCAAAGTACTGAGACATCCACACCACTGAGTGGAAGGAGAAAACTGCTAACTGCTCGGCATTACACCTCGTGACTCAGCAAGAGAAGGAAGCCAATCTGGGCTGAAGATTCCATTTCCCCATGCAACATCAGAAATATCAAAATAAAGGGAACAATGAGAGTATGAGGCATGAGTAGTCAGTGATAGACTGGAGAACCTTATTAAAGGAATTGATGATTAAAAGGCAATGGTTAATATTTAAAGAACATGAATTACAACAACTATTCATTCCCAACTGGCATAAAATTAAAATAAATTAGGGATACTTTCAGATCCAAATAGGAGATATATAAATTTCCAGAGTAAGCAGCAAGCCTGAGGATTTTAGAATTCAGCAAAAGAGGACAAAAAGTTTGATCAAGAGGAGCAAATTAGATTGTGAGAGTAACATTGAAGGAATATAGGGACTGACTGTAAAAGAGCAAAAATTTGTAAAGACAAATGTAGGTCGTTTGCAGACAAAAGCCAGGGAACCTATAATGGGGAACAAAAACATGGCAGAAGAATCGAACAAACACTTTGGTTCTGAATTTGCAACAGTGGGTACAGATAACCTCCTGGAAATATTAGGGAACCAAAGGTAAATTGAGAGAGCAAAACTGAAGGAAATCAGTATTAGTAAGATAATGGTGTTGGGGAAGTTAATGTGATTAAAGGCTGACAAATATCAGGATCCAAGAATCTGCATCCCAAAGTACTAATGGAAGTGGCCCTGGAATATTGGATGTGTAGGTTGTTATCTACCAAACTCTATCAATTCTAAAGCAGTTCCTATAGATTGAAGAGTGAGAAATGTAACCCTACCATTTAAAAAAAAGCGGGTGGGAGTGGGGGGGGAGATATAATTACAGACCAAAGCCTAAAATCAAGAATGGGAAAAATGCCAGAATTTTTAATAAAACTATGGTAATAAAACTTTTGGAAACAAGCAATGGGATTAAAGAAAGCCATCATGAATTTATGAAAAGCAAACCATGCTTAATGAATCTCCTGGAGTTTTCAAAGATGTAACTGGTGGAACTAATGAGGGAGAACCTGTGGATGTGGTGTATTTGGATTTTCAGAAGCTTTTGATAAAGTCTCTCTTAGGAGAGTTGTGGGCAATGTTAAAGCATTTGGCATGGATTGGGAATTGGTTGACAGATAGGAAACAGAGTGGGAACAGAGAATGGGAACAATTTTTTTTCCCAAAGTAGTAAGCAGTAACTTGTGGGGTATGGCAAGGATCCATGTTTTGGCCACAAATATTCATGATACATATAAATGACCTTGATGAAGGCATCAGCACTTCCAAGGTTCCTAATGACACAAATTGTGTAGAAATGTGAGTCATGAGAAGGGTGCAAGGAGGCTTCAAGCTGATTTTAACCAAGATGAGTGAGTGGACAACACATTGTAGATGCTGCATAATCATATTAAATGTAAAGGCATCCTCTTGATGTGGGAAACATCAAGAATGGTATTATTTAAATGGTGATATATTGGGAAGAATGGATGTACAAAGGGATTTGGGAATCCTTCTACACCAATCAATGAAAGCAGACAGTCTGGTGCAGTAAGCAATTAGGAAGGTAAATGTGGAAGAATCTAAGACCAGAGGGTATAACGTCAGACTGAAGAGTTGCCCATTTGAAACAGATAATGACTTTTCTGAGGGTTATGAATCTGGGAAATCAACAAGTAGTAATGGGAGAAATCGATAAACAATGATGGATTTAGAAAAGAAATACACTACAGGGGCAGAGTCATTAACTACCACTGCTGCCGAAAAAAAATGGGAACAATGATTATTATGGAAATTAGTTGAATTTAATGGGTGGGTCTGGGAAATAAAGTGACAGGAAGTTAATAGTTACTCTGGCAAACTTGATGGAAGTGCTGTGCAAAGCCATCATCAAATCTGATTGTCAGCTACGATGCTGGGATAGGAGCTCCTTCCCCTGAAATATTAACTGTTTTGTCTCCACAGATGTGCTTGACCTTGCTGAATGTTTACACCATTTTCTGTTATGTTTCAGATTTCAAGCAACTGCACTATGTTGTCTTAATATTGCCTGGGGTTTCGATTTTGTTCTGTATACATTTCTGTGAAGTGCCTGAATGTTTTACTACTTTAAAGATACAGTGCAAACTGTATTAAGGTATTAATTAGTTACTCCATAATAGTCTACCTTTCTACAATTGTATGAAGATATTAATTGTATTAATTAAGATATTAATTATTTATTCCATAATAATCCACATTTCACACATTCCAATCACTTAATCTTAACAATCAACATCCCTTCTCCCCAGCACTCTGTCCCCCCCCATTACATAAATGCTGTCCCTCCATATCACATCAGCTCTGCTCAAGAATGATCTGGACTCTGCTGGCCCTCCCTCCATGGATGCTGCCCGACCCGCTGAGATCTCCAGCATGTTTTGTTTTCAGTACATTTATTCTGTCTGTTTTGCTTACTTTATTTTAATGCTGCATTCTACTTTCTGCAATATTCCTTTCGTGCTTTAGTCATACAGAGGGGTCTGTTTCCGAGCTGTATGACTCTATTTGCTTTGTTAGTTGTATTCTGCGAGGGCTGCTCCCTCTGCTGTGGGTGGGACTTGGCGATTTATCAATCCCTCGCCGCCTTCTCCCTCCTGAGCTGCTGTCTCTCTTGGTCTCTCATTCTTCTCCCGAGTCTCCAGGTGGAAACATGTGTTCAGCAGCGAGAGCAGGGCCAGCATCAGTCAGCGGGAGTCCCTGCTTCACCGTGCTGATTGTTATCCTCACCATCACAGGTAAGAGATGCCGAGCTCAGTGCGAGCCCTTCCCAGGGCTGCGCTGCGGGGCTGGATTCCGGACTCTCTACCTTCCAGGTATTTGCCGATAACGGTTTACACGATTTCACTGAAACCAACTCAGAGCAGCAGAGAAAAAAAGGAATTGCAGGAATTTGTGGAATTTTAGGGGAATTTGTGTTTTCTTTTCACGTGCTTTGCCGAAGACAGCTCTGTCTTTTTAAAACCCATCTCCTGTTGTAAATTAATTGAGTGTTCAGGCGTTTTGACTAAATGGTCCCGGGGAAGGGGTCTCCTCGGCCCGGGGGAGCACCCACATTACTCCGGGAAACGAACTGCCGAGCAGAGGATCCAACCTGAAAGTTCCGCGGCTTTTCGCGTTGTGTTTGTGAAATGTTGTAGGAGCCCCGCTCGTCCGAGAGGCGATGCGGAGCAGGGGGAGAGGGCAGTCTGAGTGATTGATAAGCAAACAAGACAAAGAATGTGTCCGGGAAAGGCCAAGGGGGAAGAAAACCACGGGAACATTGAGAAAATAAACTAGGAGCAGACATGAACAACCAAATAAAGTGGTAGAAAATGAAAGTATGACGAAATAATGGAGGAAACGATGAAGTGAAGACCGCAAATGAAGAAAGAGCGAAGACAGCAAGGTCTAGCGATATTGGAGGAGCTGCTGGAGTAAATTGAAACATTTTTTTGTGGTAGTCGCCAGACCAAATTACTCATTCACACACCTGAGATGATCTGTTTTTCTCTTGATACGCAGTATAGTCATTTCATTTCAGCATTATATATGTACGTTTGCTTGTACTTTTTAAAATATTCGTGGTTTTAATGTAAAAGTGTGAAATGCAATTTAAAAGTTGGCTTTTAAACGGAGGAGAGATTGCCAGTCGGATGTGCTTGAGTCATTGTCTGTTGAATGAATTGCTGTTGAGCTAAAAGTCAAATTAAAGTTTACTGTTGCATTTTTATTCACTGTGTAATTAATTTCGTTCATATGCTGCAGTTGCGCTCCCGTATCTGGTGTCTTGGAGTTTTTAAGTTCGGAGTGCCTAGCGTTAACGGCAGCCACTCCCTGGAAATGATGATCAGTTTTGGTGGATTATGTTAAACTGAGCATCAGTCCAGTCCTTGTTCACCAGTACTTTCAAAAGTACAAACTTGAATTGTTATCAACTAATCCATTCCTCTTATTCAATTATTGTAAAATCAAATTGAGAGGATGATTGTGTAAAACAAACCACACCTTGTTTCCACAAACAACTCCGTCTTTCAGTTGAAGGTAGGAAGCTGTTTGGTCCCACCCCAGATTGAAAGACTGTTGACTACTCTGAGGTTCTGCGTTAATATTTATATTTAATATTCATCATTTCTCTCAAGCAGCTTTTTTTTTGCTTCGTCTAATTCCCACTTTTTCTCCTCCTTTGTCAATTGTGATTCCTTTATTTCTGTTTTATCTTTACACTTCAGATCTATCTTTCTTTTTTCTAACTTCTTAAGCAGTCCCCTGGGACCAAGAATGACTTGCTTTCACACTGGTGTGATAGGTTCTGAGATGGCAAAGAAATAAAATACAACATGTGATTTGCTGATGTTAGCACAGTGGGGGGTTGAGGGAGGGATGGGTGCAGAGGGGTGCTTCGATGTTTATGTGATTTTTCGGACAGTTTGACTTCACCTCCTGCATGTTCCTGATAAAACCAGTCAATGTGTTTGGTGCCTCTTAGATTGAGCACCTCCAGTTCGATCAGTCACAAGCCTGGTTCTCACATGAGTTGGACATGTTTGAATTCTTCAGGAAAATGAAGATGACATTCTTAAAGCATTGACAGCTCCCACATTAATTATGGGAGGGAATTCAGCCAGGGAATTCCTAGAGGCATGGCACTCATCCACTGATTCAATCAACAAGCACATCGACCTGGACCCAATATACTGGCCACTGCAGCGGACAGCTGGAACTGACAACTGGAAGCGGCAGAGACAAACCATTATAAATGCCGGAGGAAAGATCACAGAAGCGCTTCACAGGAGGCTCCCAAGCACTGAGGATGTCACCTAGACAGGGGACGAAACGTCTGCAACACAAATTCCCAGCTCGGCGAACAGAACTACAACAATTATGGCAGACATTGAAAGGATCACTTTGGCCTGGTTTTCCCCCTTATGTGGTTTCCAAATTGGTTATCTGTGCTGAACACATTTAGAAGAAAGTAATTTTTTTTCCTTAAAACCATGTTATCATTGCCTGTTGAGAAGGTGTGATGAGCATACCTCATAAGAATTGTATGGAAGCAGGCCATTCAGCCCACGCTGACCCTCCAAACAGCAACCCACCCAGACACACCCCCTAACCTATAACCCTGCATTTCCCATGGCCAATCCACCTAACCTACACATCATTGGACTGTGTGGGGGGAAACTGAAGCACCCAGAGGAAACTCACATGGACATGGGGAGAATGTGCAAACTCCACATAGACAGTCACCGAAGGATGGATTCGAACCTAGGACCCTGGCACTGAGGCAACAGTGAGCCAAAAAAAGTAGGGACTGCAGATGCTGGGGATCAGAGTTGAGAATATGATGCTGGAAAAGCACAGCAGGTCAGCATCCAAGGAGTAGAAGAATTGAGGTGGAAGGACTTATGTCCGAAATGTCGATTCTCCTGCTTCTTGGATGCTACCTGACCTGCTGTGCTTTTCCAGCACCACACTTTCAACTCTAACCACTGAGCCACCATACCACCCTGTGGATGGTTTGGAACTTAACTAGGAGCAGGAGTAGGTCGTCTGGCCCTTTGAGCCCACTCTGCCATTCAGTTAGATCTTTTCGTGGACTCAGCTCCACTTACCCATCCTCTCATTATAACCCTTAGTTCCTTTATTGTTCAAAAGTTAGCTATCTTAGCTTTAAAAGCATTTACTGAGGAAGTCTTAACTACTTCACTGGCCAGAGAATTCTATAGATTCACAACTCTCTGGGTGAAAAACTTCCTTTGCAATTCAGTCCTAAGTCTACTCCCTCTAATTTTGAGGCTATGTCCTCTTGTCCTGGTTTCACCCACCAGTAGAAATATACTCTCTACTTCTATCTCATAGAAAGGGGGTGGGGCAGCATGATGGCTCAGTGCAGCAGGGACCTGGATTCGAGTCTAGCCTCAGGCGACTGTCGTGTGGAGTTCGCACACATTCTCCCCGTGTCTGTGTGGGTTCCTCTGGGTGCTCTGGTTTCCTCCCACAGTCCAAAAATATGCAGGTTAGGGGGAATTGGTCACACTAAATTGCCCATAGTGTTCAGGGATGTGTAGGTTGGGCACATTAGTCTGGTGTAAATATTGGATAATAGGGGAATGGGTCTGGATGGGTTACTCTTCAGTACATCCATGTGGGCTTGTTGGGCTGAATGACCTGTTTCCACACTGTAGGGATTCTATAGATTTGATTGTATCTATTCCCTTCATAATTTTATATATTTCTATATGATCCCCCCATATTCTTTTAAATTCCAATGAATATAATCCCAGTCTACTCAGTCTCTCCTCATAAGCCACCCCCCCTCACCTCCAGAATCAACCCAGTGAACCTCCTCTGCACCCCCTCCAGTGCCAGTACATCCTTTCTCAAGTAAGGAGATCAAAACTACACGCAGTACTCCAGGTGTGGCCTCACCAGCACCCTATACAGCTGCAACATAACCTCCCTGCTTTTAAACTCAATCCCTTTAGCAATAAAGGACAAAATTCCATTTGCCTTCCTAATTACCTGTTGTACCTGCAGACCAAACTTCTGTGATTCATGCACAAGGACACCCAGGTCCCTCTGCACAGCAGCATGCTGCAACTTTTTACCATTCAAATAATAGTCCTCTTTATTATCATTCGTACCAAAATGGATGACATTTATTAACATTTATTAACGTTATACTTCATCTGCCAGACCTTTGCCCACTCACTTAAAATATCTATGTCCCTTTGAAATGTTTCACAGTCCTCTGCACACTTTGCCCTACGACTCATCTGTGTGTCATCCGGTACGTGTGGTCCCCAACTCCAGATCATCTCTGTAAATTGTGAATAAGTGTGATCCCCACACTGATCTCTGAGGCACACCACTAGTCACTGATTACCAACCAGAAAAACGCTCATTTATCCCCACTCTGCTTCATGTTAGTCAACCAATCCTCTAAGCATGCTAATACATTGCCCGTAACACTTGCATCTTGATCTTATCCAGCAGCCTTTTGTGCGGCACTCTGTCGAATGTCTTGTGGAAATCTAGATACACTACATCTTCTTGATCCCCGTTGTCCACTGTGCTTGTAATGTCTTCATAGAATTCCTGTAGATTAGTTAAGCATGGCCTGCCTTTCATGAACCCATGGTGTGTCTGGACGATATCTATCTAGATGCCTTGGTATTTCTTCCTTGATAATAGACTCAAGTATTTTCCTCACTACAGAAGTTAAGCTAACTGGTCTATAATTCACCATCTTTTGCCTATCTCCTTTTTTAAAGAGTGGCATCATATTTTTCTGGAGCTGGCCCAGAGTCCAGTGAATTTTGGAATATTTCCATAAGAACATTTGCTGTTTCTCCCATCATCTCTCTTTTAGTACCCTGCAATTCATTCCATCAGGGCTAGGAGACTTATATACCCTTAGCTCCATTAGCTTGCCCAAAACTACCACCTTCGTGATAATGATTGTTTCCAGATCCTCACCTACCTTCGACTCTTTGTCAGTTACTGGCATGTTATTCGTGCCCTCCACTGTAAAGACCGACACAAAATACCAGATTTTCCAGATAACATCAAAGTTACTTTAACATCTCACCATAAATTGTGCTTAAACTACATGGAAATCAGACCAGCCCAAACATTTTTGGGCAAAAAGAAACAAAAGAATTGTGGATATTCAAATACAGAAATGGCTGGGAAAACTCAGCAGGTCTGGCAGCATCTGTGGACATAAAGCAAAGTTTTGGATCCAGTGATCCTTCATCAGAATGGATTTTGAAATTCAGAGGTCTGAAGTTTAAAACAATGCTGGAGAAGTGCTTTCTCAGCAAGTCTGGCAGTATCTTAAAGAGACAATCAGAGTTAGTGTTTTGAGTCCATTATGACACTTATTGGAAGTGAAATTACCCTCTTGTAGTACAAGAAACAAATGTTCACCTCCACTCAGTGTTTCCTGTTGCTTAAACAACATTGTATCCACTGTCGAAGCGATGTCCCTTTAATTCAAAGGGACCATTATTGCGGCAGAAATTTGTACAAGTTAAAATTTAAATTCAATGTCCCAGATTGAATTCACAAAAGATGTAATTCTGGAAAAGCACCAGAAAATGGGAATGAAAATTGTTCTTTTACTAATCCAGAGCATTAACAATATAGTCCCCTAGGACTGAACCATCTCCACCTTTCCATTCCTCCTCCTGCCCCATTAACCTGGCCATATCCACATGTGTAAGTGTTACCATGTGGTGGCTCAAAACTCTCATCAACTGCATGTATAATACATATTCCCATTACCCTATCAACCCTCCATGTCAAAGCAGTGTGCCAGAATTTGGATAGGTGGAATTTGGAACCGATAGTGTTTATAGCCATTAAACCTTGTGTCCTGAAAGGAATGACAGATATGTACAGCTGCATTTTAGCAACTGAATGCTCTGAGGATCTTGGCTGGTGGGCGTCTTTATCCTCATGGAACAGCACATTCTCTGATTTACCTTAAACCACACCATATAAGACTCACTAGTTTAGTACAAATTGCTAACATTTTACTGTCATTGGGTCAGTCTCTAATAAGAACTAGGTGGAAACTTTCTTGTACGATGTTAGCAATGAGCTTTGAGACCCATTCCATCTGTCTGAGCTAGATTCAAGCCCAGGTGCTAAGGGTGAAAGGGCACTTGTACTGCACCACCCAGTCTCCCTTGATTAACATCACTTAAAAAAAAACTACTGAAATATCTCAGCAAATCAAGAACATTACAAATTATTTTGTGAATTTAGAACTGGACAAGTATAGAGAGCACATAGAAATGAACAGAATATACCAGAACAGTGATCAGTACTGATTCTACAAGAAGTCTTCAAATATTTTATATTCTAACAGTTGAAGTGGGTGGAAAATTGAAAATGATGGAAATCAGGAATAACCATAAAATGTTTAAAATTTAAATATTTCAGTATTTTAAAATATATTGAAAACAGCTAACATTTTAAATAGTTCTTTATTTCAAGTAGACACTAAGTTTGATCTGTTGACCTCCATCTCTTGGATCCTAGATTTTTTGACTTGTTCTGATCTGTTTGACCTCAAAAGGGGCTTTTACAGCCTGACATTTCTAAGGATGGACTATCTCAACCATTATTAATGCCTTTCTTAGATTGTGATTGGCATACTGGATTTGACTGGTGATTTGTGTTTTTAAACCTAATACAAATTAATTTGGACCAAAAGCACAAAGGCAGTGTGATTAGTTAAAATATTCATTCAGAAGCAACTGTTGTATTTTGCCCAATTTCAATCATATTTTTCTTCTTCTTGTGAATTTGTACAATGTGTGATAGTATTTGTAATTCTTCATGAAAGGTGGTGACAATTCAAAACCAAGGCCTGTAACAAGTTAAACATATAAGGCATGTACAAATCAAGTAGAGATTTGGCATGCTGCTGCTTCCTTGTAAAATATCTCTAACATGTTTAAACCCCTGTGATTTATTATTGGCCCCTCTTACTTAAGTTACAATGCTGCTGACATTTTGTTTGAAATTCCATTTTCACTGTAAGAAGCAAAAAAGTTTCTTAAAGCCCTACAGAGAAATGATAGGGCATTAGATCTGACAGTAACTATGAGGATTGTAAATTTGATTATAGACCAAATAAACTCCTGGCTTGAGGAAAGTTTTGTTTGTCTATTGAAGGCTTAGCAACAATGGATTACTTCTTGTCAGAATGATTGCCTCCTTTGTTGATGGTGACTGACATTACATCAGTGGTAGGGAAATTATTAGAGAAGATTCTTAGGGACAGATTTGCTCACATTTGGAAAGTAAGTGTCTCATTAAGGATAGTTAGCATTGCTTTGTTGGGGCAGGCCTTGTCTCACAAATTGAATTTTTAAGAAGTGACAAAGATGATGGATATGGATAGAGTAGTGAATGTTATCTACATGGACTTTAATAAAGCATTTGACAAGGTCACCCATGGTAGGCTAGTCCAGAAGATTAAGTTGCATGGAATCCATAGTGAGTTGTTAAGTTGGATACAAAATTGGCTTTGTCATCGAAGAAGAGAGGAATAGTGAAGGGATACCTTTCTGACGGGAGGTCTGTGACCAGCAGAGTTCCACGAGGATCAGTGTTGGAATCTCTGTTGTTTGTAATCTGTATAGATGAGTTGGATGAAAATGTAGGTAGTCTGATTATTAAATTTGCAGATTGAAATAAAAATTTGCAGAGCTGTGGATGGTGAGGAAAATTGTCAAATCATACAGCAGGATATAGATCAGTTGGAACATTGGGCAGAGAAATGGCAAGTGGAGTTTAATCTGGACAAGTGTGATGTGATGCATTTCAGGAGGTCAGTTCTGAAGAAAGATCACTGGATCCAAAGAATAATACGGCGCAGAACAGGCCCTTCGGCCCTCAATGAAAGCGTTAACTCTAATTTCTCTCCAGAGGTGCTGTTAGACCCGCTGAGTTTTGCCACCAGTTTTTGTTTTTGTTTCTGATTTCCAGCTAGCACAATTCTTTTGGTTTTCTGCAAATAGATAAATGTTTTTGCAAATTATTTGCCTAAGTGTCTGCTGATGTCTACAAAGCTGTAGTTCCTTCTGCGATTAGGGACTCTGGTATGATTACAGCCACAGCAGGAATTCCCACTGGATTGGACAGAGTCAACATGGATTTACAAATTGGAAATCATGCTTGACGAATTCATTGGAATCTTTCAAGAATGTAAGGTATAGAATTGTTTGGGGAAACCAGTGGATGTGCTTTGTTTGGATTTTCAGAAGCCATTCAGTCAGGTCCCATTTAAGAGATAGCATGTAAAATTAAAGTACAGGACATTAGGGGAAGTGTATTGGCATGGATACAGAACCGACTGGCAGGGAACAAATTGTGGGAATAAATTAGTCACTCTCTGCACGACTGGTGAGATACCACAGGGATCAGTGGTTGGACCCCGATTATTCACAATATATATTAATGACTTAGATGCGGCAAATAGATTTTTTTTTAAAATTCATTCACAGGATTTGGGTGTCGCTGACTAGGCTAGCATTCATTGCTCGTCCCTAATTGCCCAGAAGATAGTTGAGAGTCAACCACATTGCTGTGGGTCGAGAGGCATATGTATGCCAGACCAGGTGAGGATGACAGATTTTTGTCCCTGAGTGACATCGTGAACCAGATGGGATTTTATGACAATCAACAATGGTTTCATGGTCATCAGTAGATTCTTAATTTCAGACTTCCTTTTTATTGAATTCAAATTCTGCTATCTGCCATCATGGATTCAAACTCAGGTCCCCAGAACATTAGCTAAGCTTCTGCATTAATAGTCTAGTGGCCATTGCCTTCCCCTGGTTATATCTTATATCTCCCCAGGTTACAGCTGACACAAAGCTGCTTGGGAGAGTGAACTTTGATGTGCAGCAGAAATGCTTCATTGTGATTTGGACAAGTTGAGTGATTGGGTATGTGCATGATAAATGAAATATAGGGTGGATATATATGAGGTTATCCACTTTGGTAGCAAAAAAACAGAAATGCAGATTGTTATCTGAATGGCTGTAGTGCGCAATTTTGGTCTCTGAGTCTTGTCCTGCTATGGGGGGAGTGCAGTGAAGGTTTTCTAGATGGGATGGCAGGCTTGAGGTATGAAGAGAGATTGAATCAATTAGAACTATATTCATTGGAACTTAGAAGAACTTAGAAGAATGAGGGGAATTTTGTAAAACCTTAGTAAATTCTAACAGGACTAATCAGGGTAAATGCAGGAAGGATGTTCCCAGTGGTTGGGGATTCCATAGAATTTTCCTCACCACAGAAAGTGGTCAAGGCCAAAATATTGAATTTTTCAAGGAGTTATAGTTCTTAGTGCTAAAGGGATTGAAGAGTATGGGGTGAAAGCAGGAATAGGGTACTGGATAGCTTAATCAACCATGAGCATGTTGAATCATGCAGCAGGCTCAAAGGGCTGAATGGCCTCCTGTCCCTATTTTCAACGATTCTGTTGGAGCATTGCTATGTTTAGGGGCAGCCAGAAATTCCATCAACATGGATAGTTCAACCCAAGTATTTGGATTTTTAAAGTGGTAATGGTTTTCATGAGACAGTATCTCAGCGCAGGGCAGGTCTTGCTGGAATGGTTATAATTATTTTATCTTCAGTCAAAATAAAATGTGAAAGTCAAATCTAAGAAGCTGCAAATCCATTAATTATAAGCCAATGACAAAAGAATGGAAGCAAATGTCAGCAGCAAATTATAATTTATTTATAAAATAATCTGGTAAATACAGGCTTTGGTGACTTTATTAGGAGAATTATTATCCAACCAACCATTAACTTCAAGGTAGTAGCTTTTCAGAAGGCCTGTTTAACACCAATTGGTGAATGATTCACTTTAGATTCCGAAAAACCTTTGTTGAAGTTCCTTGTGAAAGATAGTTGTACATCAGCTCAAAGCAGTTAAGAGTTGAGTGTTAAAGCTGAAAATATGAGTGTTCAGGTTGGTAGTAGGAGGAGGTTCTCAGCCCCACATGTATGTTCTGCCATTCAGTAAGATCGTAGCTGATTGATTTATCTACATTCCTGCCTACTGTTGACAACTTGCACCTACTCCTGTTATCAAGAATCTATTGACCTCTGTCTTAAAAATATTTAAAGACTGTGCATCTACCACCTTTAGAGGAAGAGAGTTTCAAAGACTTATAACTCTGAGAAAAATGAGAATGCTCATTCATCTGGAATGGGTGACCCCCAATTTTCAAACAGTGACTCCTCGTTCTCGATTCATCCAGAAGTGGAAACATACTTTCCACATGCACGCTGTCAAGATTTCTCAGGATCTTATATTTTTCAGTCATGTCACCCCTTACTCTTCTAAATTCCAACAGATACAAGGCCAGCCTCCCCACCCTTGCTTCATAAGACAAGCCCATCCCTGCCATTTCAGGTATAGAACATAGAAAAGTACAGCACAGGAATAGGCCCTTTGGTCTATGATGTTGTGCCAAACATGATGCCAAGTTAAACTAATCCCTTCTGCCTACCCATGGTCCATATCCCGCCATTTCTTGCTTATTCATGTGCTTACCTAAAAGCCCTGTGAATGCCCCATCATATCTGCTTCCACCACCACCCATAGCAACACATTCCAGGCAACTTCCACCCTGTCTAAAAAAAAACTTGTCCCTCACATCTCCTTTGAACATAAGAAGTAGGAGCAGGTCTAGGCCACCTGGCTTCTTGAGCCTGCTCCCCCATTCAATAAGATCATGACTGATTTCATGGATTCAGCTCCACTTACCTGGCCACTCACTATAACCTTTAATTCCTTTACTGTTCAAAAATGTATCTATCTTTGCCTTAAAAACATGAGACAAGATCGCCTCAACTGGAACTATCTCCCTTTTCTTTTAAATGCATGCCCTCTTGTGTTAGACATTTCAACTCTGGGGAGAAAGATTCTGACTGTCAACCCTATCTATGCCTCTCATAATTTTATAAAGTTCTACCAGGTCTCTCCTCAGCCTCCACCACTCCAGAGAAAACTACCCTAGTTTGTCCAGCCTCTCCCTTTAACTGATAACCTCTAATCCAAGCAGTATCCTGGTAAACCTTTTCTGCCTCCACCTCCTTCCTGTAATGTGGCGACGGAATTGAATGGAGTACTTCAAGTGTGGCCGAATCAAAGTCTCATAAAACTGCAACATCACTTTCTAACTTTCAAACTCAATGCCCTGACCAATAAAGGCCAGCATGCCATTCACCTTCTTTATCACCCTATCTACTCGTATAGCCATTTTCTGGCTGCTATGGACTTGAACCCCAAGATCAATAATGTTAAGACCTGTTGATAACTGTATACTTTCCCTTAACATGTGACCTCCCAAAGTGCAACACCTCACACTTGCCTGGATTCATCTCCAACTGCCATTTCTCTGCCCATATCTGCAACTGATCTGTATTCCACTGTGTCCTTTGACAACTTTCTGCACCATACACAACTCCCCGATCTTTGTGTAACTCTCACTAAATCCCTGTATTCTCAGTGCTTCATAGAAATGGAGTTCAACATGGAGAAAAGTCTATATGGAGGGAGGCGTATATGTGGTAATCAGCAGGAGGTTTCTTTGACCTGATGCAGTGAGATTTCATGGGGTCCAGTGTCAGTGCTGAAGAAACTCCTTCTCAACTTTATACCATTGTGCCATCACCTTTTTAAGATCTGTACTGCTGGTCAGAGAGGACATGCACATTGTTTAAGACTTTATAAAGTATGATTCTGTGAGTATCACTATATCAGACTGTTTCCTGACTAGTCTGTGAGGCAACTCTGTCAACCTTGGTACTAGCCCCAAGATGTTCATTCAGAGAACTTTGTAGGATCAACAAGCCTGTTGTTTCATTGCCTATGTCAATGCCAGGTGGTCTGTCCATTTTTTAAAATACTTTTTAACAGTTTTAACAACTGAATAGCTTGCTAGGCCATTCCAGGGGGTGGTTAAGAGTTAACCACATTGTTGTGGGCCTGGACTCACATGATCTGGGGGAGGTGGGGTGGGGTGAGGGGAACACGGTGCAGTAGCTCAGTGGTTAGCACTGCTGCCACACAGACGGTCACCTGGGTTTAATTCCACCCTTGGGTGACACTGTGAGTGAAGTTTGCAAATTCTCCATGTGTCTGCATGGGTTTCCTCTGGGTGCTCCAGTTTTCTTCCCACAGTCCAAAGATGTGCAGGTTCGGTGGTTTGGCAATACTAAATTGCCCGTAGTGTCCAGATTTTGCAGGCTAGGTGAATCAGCCATCTGAAATGCAGGATTATAGGGATAGGGTATGGGGGTGGGGGTGGGTCGGATGCTCTTTGGAGTGTAAGTATGGACGCAATGGGCCGAATGGCCTATTTCCGCACTACAGAGGTTCTAAGCCAGACCAGCGATGAATGAGAGAGTTCCTTCTTAAAGGTTATTAATGACAATCAACACTGGCTTTGTGGCCATTGTCAGATTTTTAATTCCAGCTTTTTAGAATTAACCTTCCACTATCTGCTGTAGTAGGATTTCAACCCAGGTCTCTTGATTCCTGTTTCAGCAACAATACCATCAGGCCATATTATTAGCTATGGTCATACTAAACAAAAAATATTGACAGAATGCAGATCCTGTGACGCTGACTCAACTGAAGCAGAATCAGAAGGGTAAATACATTGGATGATCTAACAACTTCTGAGTTTGAGAATTTTGATTACCTTACTTTTATATATTCAATTTCCCTAAAACTAAAACTACCTTTTTAAATTTAATGAATCATCAAATTAGACATTCTCACTGAACTCATATTGATCTTGTCAAGTATCTATGATTATGCTGTTCAGGAGATACCACATTTTTGTTTAAATTTGTTGATGTGAGGTGACAAGTACTTGGTCAGCCCAAGTGGCTTATTTTGACAGCTGTGTTAATAGCCTTGTAATGCATGTTGAGAACTGAGGCTGAGTTATTATTGCAAGTGAAGGTTTTAAACAAGAATTCCTCACCATTTATACAATCTAAAAAAATTAAAGCCCAGTTTAAGTGGATCCATTTCACTTTAACCTGCCTCTTTAGGATACACATAGTAAGGGAATTGCTAAAGTTTTTGCTGGTTATAAATGGGAACGTTATGTAATTGCACAGTTATGGAAATCTGTTTATTGTCTCCAAAGTGAGCACCTGGTTTCTCTCTGTTCTCTTTTTTCAGTTCAAGGCTGTTTAATTTCAGGTTGAGTAAACAGTTGGATGGGGATAGTTTAAAGTTTCAGCCCATAGATCTCTGCTTGTGCCTGTGAAAACCCAGGTTCTCCACTGGCACATCTCAAAAGGTTGATGTTACATTTGTTTTGTGACTTGCACTATGGGATACCACAAACAAAAGCTGAAGAAACGGTCTTTTTTTTTAAATGCATTAGCGACTCTCGCCTGCAGCTCTTGATTTATTCTGATTTTAGGAACTTCTTGTTTAGATATCAGGCCAGCTTCACAGATATTTCAACAGCACAACAGGGTGTGTTTGTCAGACCACACATCGAGCCACTCTTTGTTCAAGTACAGCTGTTTTGTTGTGCATTAGTTGTTTTAGTTTCTGTTGTTTCTATGAAATAAGTGTTTCAAGTGTTTAAAGCAAACAGATCAGTACAAAGAAAACTTGAAGCTGATAGTGCACCGTAAATTAGTCAGAATGTCAAGAGGAATGTCTTCCCATAGTAAAGGTTGCAGTCTCATCATTTCCTATTCATGTTTCTGCATCGTATTGCCTCCTCTGCTGTATTTGTACCTACATATTCACAGACCTCTAATCACTCCCTGTCAAACAACATTTCATTTAGAAATTTTCATCTTCATTTTCAAGTCCTCTTCATAGCCTCACTCCTCTCTCTTAACATCCTCCAGGCACACAGTCATCCATGATATCTTCTTTAATTCTAACCTCGTGAGCATCTTCTGATTTTAGTTGCTGAACCACTGGTGTCTGTGCCTTCAGCTGTGTAGCTTCCAAAATCCAAAATACTCTCTCCCCACTTCACAACGTCTATATCTCACTTTCCTCCTTTACAACAGTCCTTAAACCCCAGCTCAAACAAAGGCAGAAATTGCTGGTGAAATATGGAGAGAAAGCAGAAGGTCATCTACCAATGACCCTTAAATCCTGAAGAAACTGTGTTCTCTCCACAGATGCTGCCAGACCTGCTGAGCTTTTCCACCAGTTTCTGATTTCCAGCATCCACAGTTTTTTTTGTTTAGTATTGATTCAATGAATTTGTTGGTTTATATACTTCAGGCAACAATCAGGTGTGTCATTCATTTTGTGCAGAGGCAAGGCCAAATGTTTCATTACAAAGTTTCTCAAAAAACAATTTGGCGCTGTCCCTTGAGGAAAGATAATATAAATACCCTGTACAGCCACCAATATCCAGTTGCATATATTTGCATGAAATAGACAGAAAACAGTGAAAATAGTTTGGAAAAATCTGCACCTAACTTGACAGTAGTTGAAGTTCGATGGGGCCAACCTGACTAGTGCCTGACTGAGGTTAAAACTGGGAGAAAGTGAGGACTGCAGATACTGAAGATTAGAGTCTATAGAATGGTGCTAGAAAAGCACGGCAGGTCAGGAAGCATCTGAGGAGCAGGAGAATCACCCTTTCTGGCATAAGCCCTTCATCAGGATTGGGCTCTATTAAAATTGAGCAGCTTTGTCTGCATTAGCATTGTTTTCAAAGTCTCCTGTCCCAACTGGATTTCATGGGGTTAGCTAATTTAAATAATATAAGTATGCACCGTATATACTTTTAACATGTCTAGGCATGTCTAGGTTTGGTGGAGCAGGGGAATTTGAAAGGAGTCTCAATGCTTTTTAATTGGAAGTTGACAGCTATGACAAAAAAATGTCAAGTAGGTTCTCATGGTATAGGCAGTTACATTAGATTAGAGATTCCCGACAGCATGGAAACAGGCCCTTCGGCCCAACAAATCCACAACAACCCTTCGAAGAGTAACCCACCCAGTCCCATTTCCCTCTGACTAATGCACCTAACACTATGGGCAATTTAGCATGGCCAATTCAACTGACCTGCACATCTTTGGACTGTGGGAGGAAACCGGAGCACCCGGAGGAAACCCACGCAGACACGGGAAGAAAGCGCAAATGCCACACAGACAGTCGCCCGAGGCTGGAATCGAACCTAGAACCTTGGCGCTGTGAGGCAGCAGTGCTAACCACTGAGCCACCATGCCACCCCATTAACATGGGTGGAAGTCAAAACGTGTGGTGCTAGAAAAAGCACAGCTGGTCAGGCAGCATCCGAGGGCCAAGAGAGTTGATGTTTTGGGCATAAGCTCGTCATCACATTCCTGATGAAGAGCTTATTCTGGAAACATTGACTCTCCTGGTCCTTGGATGCTGCTTGACTGTCTGTGCCTTCTCCAGCAGCACACTCTTTGACTCTGATCTCCAGCATCTGCAGTCCTCACTTTCTCTGAACATGGATGGAAGGTTGGCTGGGCTAGCAGAAAACAAATTATGCCTAAATGGGCCTTCTCTGTTTGGCATTTCTGTCAATTACTTAAATGTGGGAACAAAAGCATGGTAGCTAAGCTTGCAGATAACACAAAAATAGGAAAGTATGTTGGAAAGAAAACATAACAATATTGCAAAACGAGATAGAGATAGGTTTGAATGACTGGGGAGAAAACCTACCAGAGTATAATGTGAGTTATATACGGCTTTAGTGAGGCTACAACTCAAATGCTGTGTGCAATTTTATTCTCCTTATTTAAGGAAAGATATTAATTCATTAGAGGTTGTTTGTAGGAGATTTATGAGATTGATACCTGGAATGAGTTGGTTGTCTTATGAGGAGAGGTTGGACAGATAGGGTCTGTTTCCACTGGAGTTTGTAAGACTGAAGTATACAGCTCATGATCCTGAATAGTCTTGACAAGATGGACATGGAAAAGACATTTCCTGTTGTGCGTGAGTCCAGAATTAGAGGGCATTGTTAAATATCAGGGCTGGCCCTTTTAGGACCGAGATGAGATTTTGTTTTTCTTTGGAAATCTCCCTCAGAAAGCTGAAGAAGTGGGGAGGTTGGATATTTTATAAAGCTGAGCTAAATAGATTCTTTGAAGATAAATCAGGGTTAATGTTTCAGGTTGAGTGACCCTTGGAACTGAGGAAGGGTCACTTGACCCGAAACATTAACTTTATTTCTCTGCACAGGTGCTGCCAGACCTGCTGAGCTTTTCCAGCAATTTCTGTTTTTGTTACTGATTTACAGTGTCTGCTGTTTCTTTGGTTTTTGTTGTAAATAGATTCTCGTTAGGCAGGGGATCCGGATTACTGGGGGTAGATGAGAATGTGAATTTCAGTACACAAACACATCAGCCATGATCTAATTGAATGGCAGAGGAGGCTTGAAGGGCCAGATGGCCGACTTCTGCTTTTACATCGTGTGTTCTTGTGTTATTGCAACAGCACAGAACTCTTCACCATTAGAAGAGAGCCTGAAGGTCCCATTGGAAATGGTGGTCTCAGGAAAATGACCAGTTTTACACAGCTACTGTGTGCAGGAGGCATGTCTGAAAGAAGCTAACACAATGAAACCAGTAATTTTTACAATGCTTGTGACTGAAACGAATGCAGTCAGATCAAAGTCTGGAGTCAATCATAAACACAGTGTGCAAGGCAATGGCCCAATTCTGACAATTCACATCCCTTCCCTGTTGTCTCCACAAAGGTTTAACTCCAAATCTGTGGCAGTGAAAGGCCAAGCTTTCCATTCACCTACTGAACTGTTGCATTTTTCTTCACCACTCACTGTCTCCTTAGATGACTTCGATACTCACCCCTTCTTACATGCAAAATAGTTACATACTGAACCCCTGCAGTGGTGTCTCACACACACACACACGTTATCTTATCACAAAAGGCAAGCATTGAGAAAGCAAACGATGATGCATTTTGTCGAGAGAGAAAATATTTTAATTTGTTTTCCATGTTAGCATGAAAACATTCTTTTGCTGTTTTAGAACTGTTTTTCTTCATCACTGTGGGACACAGACTGTCGTCATGCATTCCATTAAAATGTCAGAAAACTGCAATATTGACATATCAATCTAGACATGTTATCAATGATTACTTCAGCAACAAAACAAAGTGCAATAAATAAAGTTTGAAATTACCATTAAAATGTTGGAGCTGACAATAGCTGTTTGTCTTTAATGCAATTTCTTAATGTGTATAATACATTTCAAACTGTCTCTTCATAAAGCTCTGAGTGTTTTTCAGATGTTTCTCAATGGTGGGGCAGGGAGGATGGGGAAAAGGAACATTCAAACAGTGGCTTCTGCTTCAAGCTTGTTACTGAGAAAAGAGCTTCATTGTGTTGACCATGGAATGCAGCTGAACTCAGTCCTATTAACCAGTTGCCCTTGTGATCACATAGTTCTCTGTGTATCATGCATTGACTATATCCTTCAAGCAGGCTGACTTAGTATCTGTCATACTTCCTTTGGCAGTGAGGAACTCCCCATTTCCCACCCCAAAGTCTCTGTCCTACAAGTAAATTAGGAAGCTGCAAGTCGGTAATTTTTATTTTCCTTTAGTTTTCAAGAAGCTTGTCATATGATTCGGAGAACTTGGACAGGCAGGATTAACCTAATTTGCCATCCAAACATGATTTCTGCAGTTAAAGATAAGGCATATCCGGAGATTTAGCTCTGACATGCAGCATAGCAATAGGAAGAACCTCGCCATAATTTTTATCTCAGGTCAGTTGCACAGAGAAATCCGAGCTCAGTAAAACCGACCTTTTAAAACTGCCAGCTGCAATTCCCATTTTGGTCAGGGTTGCAGGCTGGAGTTTGAATTGGGTTGGGGGAGCTGGATAGAGCAGCAAAGGCTGCTGGTGCCTGAGCTGAGTTGGGAGGAATGCTTGCTTTGGGACTCCAACACTGTTCGAAGTTTAAAAGAAAATATTAAAACATAAAACATCTCTCTTGCTTTCATCCTTTCTTTTCTGCACTCTCTATGACCCATCCATGCAAACCATTGATTATCTACAAAGTAAAAGAAAAGTACTGTGGATACTGGGTATCTGAAATAAAAACAATGCTCCAAAGAAAAACAGCCAACCTTTACAGTCCAAAATTACTCTGCTTAAGAACTGAGAGAGCTGGAAATGGTGGGATAGATGCTGTTTATCAATGGGGAAAAACAAACAAGTGCCATCGATGGTGAGGGTTCTCAAAAGCAAAAGACCGCGTGAGTATCAGTGGTCATCAAGGAGAGATATAAATGCAAAATATAGTGAATGGTAGGTGACATTAGTAAGAAATAGGTGGGTTTTGCTGACCAAATGTATGCAAACAGTCTATGCGCCTATCTAGTCATCCCATGACCCCCTCATACCCCAGTGCCATCTCATGCCAACCTAACCACCTTCATGATTCCCTTTTACCCCATATGCTCTAATCATTCCTCTGGTGTATTATAGTCCCTATACCAACCCAGTGCCAACTCAACTCCTGCCCATCACCCATTGCTCATCTCGCTGCACGCTAACTCACCTTTTGTCCAGCATCAGCATAACTCGAGACAGTTGATGATCTCACTACAGAAAGAAAAAAATGCTTATTTATACAAGAAAACTGAATACAATTAAGTTGCTTCAATTAATTCCTCATGAAAACAAACAAGTCATTTTCATACTGTAAGCACTTGGAGTTGTCTAGCAAAACGGTCACACATACGATTATGAAAATGATCATTTGGAAAATCAGTCATGCATTACAAATTCTATGACTTGTATGAACAGGCACTCTATAATATCCAGCAGAGTTTTTTTAAAAAAAATTCTCCACGTCTTTTGGATTGTTCCTTCACAATTTGGTACTCAGATGAGCTTATGCACCAGCACACCTTTTCACAATCCCAGAGAATGCCTTACCTCTCCCAAAGACTGACCTTTGACCAGATCTAAACAATGTGTTACAGCTCCAAAAGGGGAGGAATATAAATCATTCTTCCAACCATCGCCATTCACCTCTTCACCGCCTTTCACACCTACAGACACCTCATATACCACCCATCCCCAGTGTGCCATATATCTCCCATGTCACTCAATGCTTCTATCAATCCCCATGGTTCTTCATATCCCTGTACTAACCTAGTGCCTCCTTGGATGCACCATCCTTTCCCTTTTCACTTACCATGCCAAGTATCGAACAGTTATAATTCTGTTACAGTATAGCAGACCCCATTCTATTGAGAAAAGTATTGTCATTCATAAAACACATTTTGACACTTGACAGATTGACACTTCTTAATAGGTTCACACTTTTGAACAGGTCTTGACAAGTTGGACAGCTTCAGTGGCTTATATGCCTTTAATGCAGAATTACCATCATAGTTAACAGCGCCAAAGTGCACAGTGCACCCCCCCCCCCGCCACCAAAACAGCAACCGCAAACCCCAAGGTGTCCTGATGTCATTCTGTAACTCTCCAAAGGGAAACCTTAGCTAACCAAAATAAATTCACAGAAAACAGGCTTGCTCTAATCACACTCTATGTTCAGACACCAGGGACAGCAAAAGCAGAATTCAGTGGAAGTAACTGATCATTTAAATTGCTAAATGCCTCTGGGAATCATGCGTGCCCCCAATCCCATCCTCACAAAAATAAGAAATGCCAGATTCAGGACGGGACACAGAATTCCTGGCTTGTTGCAAAGTTTCTGTTGAAGCTTATTTGAGTGATTGAAGCATATGTTGATGGTCGCTTATCATTCATATGGAATATTCTACCTTAAGTGTTTCCTTCATGACAATGCTTTGTCATAAAAGTTTGATATGTTTGCTGCAAGTAAGTTAAAATGTCCAAGACATTTCTGCAGGTCTCTTTTGTCCTGGGGAGTAGACATGTGTCACACATCTTCATGGTTGTCTGGGTTGGGACAAATCCCTTAATTTGAATAGATAGAGCCAAAATTTGGGGAGGCAATAATCTAATGATATTATGGTGAAATTTGATTAAAAAAAAACCAAAATATCTGGAGTTAAGAATCTACTGATGACCATATAACCATTGATGATTGTTGGAAAAACCCATCTGGCTCAAGAATGTCCTTCAGGGATGGAAATCTGCCATCCTATCCTGATTTGTTGACTAACCACAAAAAGTGCATATCCCATGAGTGAATATTAAAAGAAACTATGTTCATATGTATTCCTGCTGATGAAGAGATCCCCTTCATAACATGCTGTTGCCATCAGCAAGTGGAGATTTCAGTCATGCTGTACTTTTGGTATCGCTCATCCCTGTAATATCAACAGCAATACAGACACATTCAGGAGAACTGCTGTAATTCTGTCCACGTGCTGCTGGGACACATCCTCACTGACTGTGACAGCCTTGTATTCTCTGAAAGCAACAGCTTCCACACAATGTTTTGAAAGTAGTAATTTATTGAGCTTTCCTACATCATGTGAAGCAGCTAATGTCCGTGCTTGGCATCCAACTCGATAACAAGTTGAGCTGCTGTGAAATTGGGATTCACTTCTTTCAATGTTGGAATTTTGTACACCATCTCTTTCGAGGAAGATTTAGACATTTGCATCACGCATGCTCCCCGATGGTGTAACAATCTCTAACCAGACGTGCAGAGTGAATGAACCAACCTGGCCTTCTCCAGAGCTCCACAGCATCTCAGATACTAGTCTTTACATTATATCAAGGCAATGGTTGGAGACACTGGATACTGCAAAAACTATGGGTTCTGATAACATTGCAGCAATAGAACTGAAGACTTGTGCCCCAGAACTTACATTTCCAGCCAAGCTGTTCTAGTACAGCTACATCACTGGCATCTATCTGACAATGTGGAAAATTGTCCTGGTATTTCCTGTACATAAAAGCAGGCTAAATTCAACCCAGCCAATTACTGCCCCATCAATCTGCTCTTGTTCTTCAGTGAAGTGATGGAAGATGTCATCATTAGTGCTATTGAGTAGCATTTGCTTAGCAATAACCTGTTCACTGAAGCCCAGTTTGGGTTTTGCCATAGCAACTCAGCTCCTGACCTCATTGCAGCTTTGGTCCAAACATGAACAAAAGAGCTGAGATCCGGATCTAAGGTGAGATGATTGTCCTTGACATCAAGGCCGGCTCTGACTCAGCATGGCCCCAGCAGGACTGCAATCTAGAGGAGGTGAAGAATGTGGTGCTGGAAAAGCACAGCTGGTCAGGCAGCATCCGAGGAGCAGGAGAGTTGACGATTCAAGCATAAGCCCTTCATCAAGAATTCATCATCAGAAGTGCAAAACCTACACCCACACCTCCCACCCCACCCCCAACCTCCTTCCCAAAGGATCCTTCCACATCTGACAGAAATTTACTTGTATTTCATCCACTGTATCTGTTGTACACGATGTGGTCTCCTCTACATCCGGGAGACAGGACACTGTCTTGCGGATCATTTCAGAGAACATCTCTGGGACACCCACACCAACCATCCCCACCCCCCCCATGGCCAAACCCTTTAACTCCCCCTCACACTCCACCAAGGATATGCAGGTCCTAGGTCTCTTCCATTGCAAACCCTTACTACCTGATGCCTGGAGGAAGAACGCTTCATCTTCTGCCTTGGGACCCACCAACTACATGGGATCAATGTGGATTTCACCAGTTTCCTCATTTTCCCCTTCCCCCACCTTATCCCAGTCCCAACCCTCCAACTCAGTACCGCCCTCTTAACCTGTCCATCTTCCTTCCCACACATCTGCTCCACCATTGTCTCTGACCTATCACATTCCCCCCCCACCTTCATCTACCTATCACATTCCCAGCTACCTTCCCCCACCCCCCCCCAGTTCCACGTCCCCTCCACCCTCCCCCGCAGCCCACAAGCCTCATTCCTGATGAAGAGCTTATGCCTGAAATGTCGATTTTCCTTCTCCTTGGACACTGCCTGACATGCTGTGCTTTTCCAGCAACACACTCCTGACTCTGATCACCAGCACCTGCAGTCCTCACTGTCTCCTAGAAAAACTCAGCATGACCGGCAGCATCCATGGAGAGAAAACAGAGTTAATCTTACAAATCCTGTGACCCTTTTTCAGAACTAGAAGCAGCTAGGGAAAGGTAGTATTTATGATGGGTGTGGGGGGGAGATTAGTCAAAACACAATCATCCAAGTTCCTGAATTGTCCTTCATTTTCACAGGAACATGCCTGTCCTGCACACTAATCAATTTTATAAAGATTCCTACGTGACTGATATGGATTTACCTTCAAACAATCCACATTCTCCGATTCTTACCTAACTGTTACAGTCTGCCTTCCCACAAATTAACACCTTCATCTGAGGAATACTTATCCATAAGTATTCAAAAACTGACCAGTATGTTACTTTTCCCAAAACATTTCCCCACTGAAACTTTAATCTCCTGGCCAGCCTCATTTCCCAGGTTCAGTGTGGCCCCCTTTCTTATGGGACTATCCACATACAGTTTCAAAAGATCCTCCTAGTTACTTAACAAATTGATCCCCATCAAAACCCTTGGCACTGAGGGAGTCCCAGTCAATCTGAGGAAGTTAAAATCACCTGCCAGAACAACTCTTATTTTCATGTATTGCCAGAATTTGACTACGGAGTCAAAGATGTACAGCACGGAAACAAACCCTTCAGTCCAATTTGTCCATGCCAACCAGATATCCCAGCCCATATCCTTCCAAACCCTTCCTGTTCCTATGTCCATCCAGATGCCTTTTAAATGTTGTAATTTGTACCAGCCTCCACCCCCTTCCTCTGGCAGCTCATTCCATACACGTGCCACCCTCTGTGAAAAAGTTACCCCTTAGGTCTCTTTTATATCTTTCCCCTCTCACCCTAAACTTATGCTCTCTAGTTCTGAACTCTCCCACCCCAGGGAAAAGAGCTTGTCTATTTACCCTATCCATGCCCCTCATGATTTTATAAACCTCTAAGGTCACCCCTCAGCCTCCGACGCCCCAGCGAAAACAGTCCCAGCCTGTTCAATCTCTCCTATAGCTGAACTCCTCCTCTCTTCCTCTATCTCCTGCTGGCAGCTGGGAGGTCTGTAGTACAAGCCCAGCATTGATTACACCCTTCATATTTCTGAGCTTGACCCATAACGCCTTGCTGCAAGATTCCTCCAGGGTGTCCTGCCTCACACAGCTGTGATATGCTCTGAACCAGTAATGTAACTTCCCCACCTGTTTTGTTCCCTGCTGTCTCATCTAAAACATCAGTATCTTGAACATTAAGCTGCCAATCCTGTCCCTTTTCAACCATGCTACCTATGAACGCAGCAACATCCTTGCATGCATTAATTTAGGCTCTAACTTCATCCATCCTACCTTTTGTACTTGTTGCGTTGAAGCAGACAAAGTCCAAGCCATCAGTTCTGCTGAGCTCAGCAACCTCTCCCTGACTACTCCTTTTCTTAGCTATATTTGCCTTAGACTCGAGCTCTACCCCAGGGTCTATACCTATTGACCTGCTCTGGATCCCACCCCCTGCCATACTGATTTAAACTCTGAGTGGCACTATCAATTCTCCCTGCCAAGATATTGATGCCTCTCCAGTTTAGGTGTAACCTCACAGAAAACATTTAACTATCTTCTCAATTACTGCATTTTTCATTCCTGAAGTGACTGATGTACCCAGTGTCTTTAATGCTCTTTTGATGATGGGTTCCCCAAATGCATGCCACATTATTAATATAATTACATATTAATCATTGTCAAGTTTGTGACTTTATTTTCTGAGATCCATTTCTTACTGCTTTTGTTTTGGCCTCAACAGCTGCATTCAGAAAATTGTATATTTTATAGTTGCCTTCTTAAACTGTTCAGCATTTCTCAATGTGTCCATTCCTGTTTCTTGTTTCATCACAAGATGTATTGTCTCACTTCCCAACATGAAGTTGTCTCTTCCACCTATTAGCAATTCTACTAACCCCGAGTAACCCTCCTGAGGCTGGTTGGGAGTTTCACTTAAGTATTGAGGAAACATTAGCACTTGGGTATTTATCATATTACTGGTTTTTTTCTACCATACACTGAGGATGAGGCATGAGTCTGAGAGTGCTTTTGGTATACCACAATGTATTACTCGTCCTACTCAAGTTAGAATGATATCCTTCTACCTTGTTTCCTGTTGCCAACCAGCTCGAGCCATGCTGCTTCATTTCCTTGCCTTTGGGAATATTGAATAATGTGCAGGAAAACATCTGAAAATACCATATGATAAGGAGGAAAAGGATATGTACAACACAAGAGAAAGGGAAACAATAGTCAGGTTTACTGCATATTTTTGTAGAAAAATATATCCGTTCAGCGCAAACTCAGCTGTTATATTCCTATTGTGAAAAAACTAATGACATTAAAAGTCCATCCTTTCATATAAAGAGTGGGCCTTTGGTGTGATTTCTGGAGGTCAACTGGGGTAGGGCAGAAAAGTGGAGTTAATGTAGAAGATCAGCAATGATCTTAGTCAGTGGTGCATTCTTAGCTTCTTAGCTTCTCACGCTTGTTGCTAACTTTCTGTCACTGAATTGAATTAATAATTGTAGATGTTTGAACTCATCTGTAATAGACCTCTGACTTGGTCTTAAGAATCACCTAGTGGGTTCAGAAGCTACACTCAGACATACAGTCGTAGACTTGCCAACTTTAAGGACATTTAAATGGTCAATGGATATTCATATGAATAAAATAGTGTAGTTCATTCTACAGGTTGGCACAACATTGAGGGCCGAAGGGCCTGTACTGCGCTAATGATTTCTGCTGCATTTGATGCAGAATAAGACATTGGTCTGAGGAGGAAGACGATTGCTGGCCTCTATTTTATCTGGGCTCTCTTCTCAGGCAGCTGAGTTTTACTTTTGTTTGCTTTTCCCAATTCCCTTTTCAAACATTCAGCCTCCAGCAGTCATGGCTGAAAGTAGTTGGCTCCGGTTGTGAGTCAGTATCCATCAACTTCATATTTCAGCTTCGGCCTTCCTTGTTGCAGAGGTATGGATGCTTAAGTTGGCACCAATTCACCATGCAGAGGGTCTTCGGATATGCTGCTGTCACTCATTGAGTGAACTTGGCTAAGATGGCAGTGAGCTCATTGCTCAGCAATGTGTATAATGATGAAATTGGCATGGAGCACCAACTCTGAGGTGGTAAACTTGTCCTGCAAAGTGGTGCCTAGGATAAATCTGAATCAGACACAAAATGAAAACTGTTCAGCCTCTTCTCCTGCCCAGTATACTGTGGCCAGAGCTCACCATTGTCTGGAAGTGTCCTGAGGGTCCAGGCTTGTATACTGTTTGGAGTTTTCAGTCAGGTGGCTGGTCTATGCTAAGTTACTCCACTTGAATATAACAGCTGCAGCTTCTGTAATATTTATACTGATTTCAGCATCAATTGAAAGATTACTGGAGATTCCAGTATTTACAACAATAACCACCAGAAGAACTGTGATCAAATACCATCTTTAAATGCTATTTTGTACTTGGCTTTCACCTGAAGTCAACATCATATATTGTGAAAGTTGAAAGTCTGCAGAGTTTGAGGCTTAAAAAATGTGTTGCTGGAAAAGCGCAGCAGGTCAGGCAGCATCAAAGGAGAAGGAGAATCGACGTTTCGGGCATAAGCCCTTCAGGAGTTTGAAAAGAACACTTTATTTGTCTTTCCTTAATTAATCCACACTTGGCCAAGTGGTGAATTTTATCCTGAATTATTTCTGCAAGTGTTTCCACTACTAAAGTTAGTCTGAATGGTCTACAGTTTATCCTTACACTCTTGTTAGAAAGAATGTAACATCTGCAATTCCTGAGTCCTGTAGTACCACTCAAGGGTGTCTCAATGCTGCCTCTCAGCACCATGGACCCGATTTGATTCTAGCCTCTGGTAGATGTGCAAAATCCACACATTCTGTGTCTGAGTGTATTTTCCTCTGGGTGTTTCAGTTTCCTGCCACAGTCCAAAGATGTGCATGTTAGCTGGATTAGCCATGGGGATTGGAGGGGTGGGGGTGGTGTGGAAGAGGTCTATGTGGAATGCTGTTTGGAAGGTCAGTGAAGACTTGATTGGCTGAATGGCCTGTTTTGCACTGTCAAGATTCTGATTGAGCCCATATGAGTATTGGAAGATTTAGCCCTGTACTCGGGAACATAATAAACAACCATAGGAAGAAGACATTCAGCCCCCAAGCCTGCTGCATCTTTAAAAAGGATCATAACTGATCCAGTTGTAACTTCAAATCCACCTTCCCATTTACCCTGAACCTTGCAACCCTTTTCTGAATATAAAATTGTTTACCTCTGCTTTTTAAAAAAAAAATCGATTCTGCTTCCATCAACTTTTCAGAGAATGTCAAACACCTATGACCCTTTGAGGGTTAAAAGTGCAACAAACAATAGTGATGCCTAATACTACATTTCCTTTAAAAAGAAACATCCTCTCCTCATTTACCTGTCAAGACCTCTCATATCTTATGTTTCAATCGAATCACCTGTTCCTCTAAGTTCTAGCAGATACAAATCTTACCCTGTCCAACCATCCCTCATTAGGCAATCTACCTATGTGAAGTACTGATTGGGTAAACATTCTCAGAACGGTTTCCAATGCATTTATATCCTCCCAATAAGATGACCAATTCTGTGTACTCTAATCCGGATGTAGTCTCTCCAGTGTCCTGCATAACTGAAGCATGACCTCCTACTTAGACACTAAAATCTCCTTGCAATAGATGGTAACATTTGAGACTCAGTTCCACAATCCCTTACTGCTAGATAATGTTTGGTTTTATTCTTCCTGCCAATATGTATGCTTTCACATTTTCCCACCTTATGCTCCATTTGTCAGATCTTTGCCCATTCATTTAATCTTTCCATATTCCTTTGTAGCCTCCTTTTTTATCCTCTGTACAACTTACTTTTCCATCTGTCTTTGTCACCCTCAGATTGAGGATCATACCTTCTGTCCCTTCATCTAAAGCATAGTATAAATTGTTACCAGTTGAGTTCCAGTACCTGTGATTTGTGGCACATCACTTGTTATATCATGCCAACCTGAAAAAGACCCAGTTATGCCTAGTCTCCCATTGACAGTCAGCCAATTTTCCATACATGCAAATAAGCTATCCCTACAGAATGAGTTTTAAAATTCCACAATGACCTTCAGTGTGACACTTTATCATATGTCTTCTGAAAATCAGTAGATCCACAAGTTCCACTTAATCTACAGCATATGTTACTTCCTCAAATAACTAAGGTTGGTCAAACAGTATTTCCCTTTCACTAATGTTGACTGTGCCTGATTATAGCAGAGCATTTATTGAATTCAAGGTAATGTCCTTAATAGGTTCTAACATTTTCCCTATGACCAATGTTAACTAGCCTGTAATTTCCTGTCTAGTATGGTGCTGGAAAAGCCCAGCAGGTCAGGCAGCAACTGAGGCAGGAGAATTGATATTTCAGGCATAAGCCCTTCATCAGGACCGTGGGGCTCATTCCTGATGAAGGGCTTATACCCAAAATGTCAATTCTGCTCCTCGGATGCTGCCTGACCTGCTGTACTTTTCCAGCACACAACTCTGTAGTCACTTTCTCCTAGGAATTTGGGACTAGTTTTGTTTTGTCATTGAGTGGTTGGGTATAAGACTTTTACACATTTAAAGTGGCCAAAACCAGTTTTAGTTTGGTTATCAATGCTGACACTTGCAGCAAATGTCCATGAGATTTTGAATTCAATAAATGTAATTTTTCCACTTTAAATGTAATTTTCTACCACCTAGCATGCAAACCAGCTTTCCTCAACAATGCAGAGGTAATTAATCCAAGCTGCCCACTGGTGCCCTTGTTTGGAAGGTGTAAAAGCAGCTTCAGGTTAATCTTGTCTCGCACATGGAGGTACCTTGTTTGCAGTCACTGCCACCTCCTGCTCCAGCAAAGTATGCCCAAGGTCAGGAACTGAGGAACAACTTGATCTGCTTCTCTGATATAGCATACACCAAATAACTTGTGGTAATGTGAATTATGGCAATTTAGTCCCTTGAGCCTGTACCACTGTCCAGTATGATCATGGTTGTATCAGCTTGTGGCCTCAACTCCAGTTTCCTTCTGATCCCCAACATCCTTTGAATTTCTTATTAGTCCAGAATCTGTCCACCTCTGCCTTAAAATATTTAGTGATTCCCATCTGCATGGCTGTATGTAGATGAGGTTCACAAACTATCCCTCAATCCTAGTCTGGAACTGAGCATAAAAGGATGGAAAAAATTTGGCATTTTTAATGAAATTTATTAAACTTCCAAAATATTCTCAAGTACTCCAGTTAATAAATTGCTTTTCAATGATAGTAATGATTGATACATGGACAAAAGCATTCACCAGTGCTGTAAAAACCTGTAGACAGTTAGGTGAATGACTAGATAATCTGTTCTTGGCATTGGCAAAGGGAGGAATGTTGACCAAGCAGTTAAGAGAACTCCTCCTTCAAATAGTGCTTATATGTGGGCCAACGCTCCTTGACTGGACAGAATTCTGCCCTCTGGGAGTTTCCACTACAGACCTTGGTGAGCATGGGCTACCCATGCTTTTAAGAGGACTATCATATAAAACTGAACAAAAACTAAAATGTGAGCCGGGGTTGTCAAGGAACTCTCATCCAAAACAGTAGAAAGCTATTGGAGCATCTTCCCTACAGAAGAAGCCCCCACAAAACTACAAGATGTCAGGTTTTCAATGGTATAGATCATGATGTTAGCCTGGACCACTGGCTGTTCCTGCAGTAGATGGTGGTTATTGAAGCATGCCTGACTTCTTTCAAGAAAACCTAGTGTAGAGTCCAGTGAATACTTAGTGCATTAGAACATTGGTGTTAAGAAATCCTCCAAGCTCAGTGACTGATATATTGATAATCCTATTTTGACAAGGTAGAAGCTTTAGTCCAAAATGTTACTGAGGAAATGTCAGCTGCAGACTTGCATTGGTCCCTCAGATTCAGCCTCATTTCTAGCCTATAATGTTCTCCCACCAAAGTGCACTTTTTAAAATGCACACTTTTCTGGGCATTGCTGGCAAGACCATACATCTTGGAACTGCACAGCTTGCCAGGTCATTCAGAGGGCAGTTAAGAGAAAACCATATTGGTGTGGGTTTGGAGTTGCATGTAGGCCAGATTGGGAAAGGAAGTTTGCCATCCTTACCCAAATACAGATTTATTTGCCATCCTTACCCAAATACAGATTTATTTGCCATCCTTACCCAAATACAGATTTATTTGCCATCCTTACCCAAATACAGATTTATTTGCCATCCTTACCCAAATACAGATTTATTTGAATTTAAATTCCATCAACAGTAGTCATGGGATTTGAACTTGTCCACAAAGTATTAGACTGGGCCTCTGGATTGCTGCTGCAGTGACTATTACTGCTATGCTCCTTCACCTTCCCTTAACCCCTAACAGTTGTAGACTAGACTGTCTCAGTTGATGTTTTGTAATCCACTAATAGATATATAGATAACATTGAGCCCTGGGATAGAAAGACTTGAGAGATGGATCAACAATTAGATTAATTGACCTGGGGAACGTATACTTGGATCAGTTTGGTATTTGGAAATGATGCTCAGATTCCGATTTCAATTCATCGTTGTGATTGAAATGCTGCTTCCAAAATTTTTTCTTTTTGTAATGAACAAACATCTATTAAAATCACTTTTATGGATTGATTTGGGCAATTTTTTTCAAGAGTGAGGTTAGACTCCTCTACACACAAATGAAGTAAAAGCTTGAAACTTCGGTAAGAACAATTGCCAATTAATTGTTCATTTTAATCCTGAAGCTAATATTTTTCAAAACAAGGGCTATTAAAGGATATGGGACAAGGACATGTATATAGAGTTAAGACTAGGTTTGGGATGTCAAGTGTCAGATCACATTCAACATCACTTAAGTGCCAATTAATGACTATGTCCAACAAAAGAGAATCTAACCATTACCCTGTAATGTTTAATGACATTACAATTCTGAATCACCCACTAGGATTACCATTGGCCAAAACTGAATTGGACCAGCCATATAAATGCTGTCTACATGAACAGGTAAGGGACAATAAGCTAATTCACCCATGTTCCCAGTGCCTCCAATAATATTCAAGAAGCTTCACACTATCCAGAATAAACCAGTCCATCTGACTGGTACCCCAGCCATCACCTTCCACATTCATTCCCCACCGATGTACCATCACCACAGTATGTACCATCTACAAGGTGCATTGCAGTAATTCATCAAGACTCTTCCAACAGCACCTTCCAAACCTGTGAGCTCCACCACTGTGAAGTGAAGGCAACAGTTGCATGGCAATTCCAACATCTTCCAAGTCCCTTTCCTGAAGTCTTTGTCATAGAGATATACAGCACAGAAACAGACCCTTCAATCTAACTTGTTCATGCTGACCAGATATCCTAAATTAATCTAGTCCCATTTGCCAGCACTTGGTCCATATCCCTCCAAACCCTTCATATTCAATACCCACCTAGATGCCTTTTAAATGTTGTAATTTTCCAGCCTCCACCACTTCCTCTGGCAGCTCATTCCATACATGTACCACCCTCTGTGGAAAAAGTCACCCCTTAGATCCCTTTTATATCTTTTCCCCATCATCCTAAACTTATTCAAAGTTTGTGAGAAGATTTGTAGCTCAGGTGCTTGTTGTTGTGGTTCTGTTCGCCAAGCTGGGAATTTGTGTTGCAGACGTGTCGTCCCCTGTCTAAGTGACATTCTCAGTGCTTGGGAGCCTCCTGTGAAGCGCTTCTGTGATCTTTCCTCCGGCATTTATAGTGACAAAATGTCTGCAACACAAATTCCCAGCTCGGCGAACAGAACCACAACAACCCTAAACTTATGCCCTCTAGTTCTCCCACTCCCACCACCCCAGGGAAAAGACCTTGTCCATTTACCTTATCCATGCCTCTCATGATTTTATAAACTTCAAGTCACCTCTCAGCCTTCAACACTCCAGGGAAAACAGCCCCAGCTATTCAGCCTCTCCCTGTAGCTCAAGTCCTTCAACCCTGGCAACATCCTTGTAAATCTTTTCTAAACCCTTTCAAGTTTCACAACATCTTTCCTCTAGCAGGGAGGCCAGAATTGCGCGCACTATTCTAAAAGTGGCCTCATCATAACAGGAAGGAATGGTGACGTTTCCAAGTTGCTGGATCAGAATCCTGGACTACAGCACTGTGGGGGTGTTAAATTCCAAGGACTTCAGTGGTTCAATAAGTCAGCTCACAACCACCTTAGTCAAGACAAATTGCTATGGGCAATAAATGTGTATCCTTGATAGCAATGTTTATCCTGTGAATGAATAAAAATAAATTCTCTCATTGTTGCTATATTTCTCAAGTTTTGTTTATTTATTCTCAATGTAATAGACACCTGCCCACTTTACATTTAAGATTAATTTCACCTTTGATTTAAGAGTAATAAAGAAAATTGTAGGAAGAATGTTACTGGAGCCTGCATTTGGATCTTTGATGTATAATCTTAGGCACATTGAAAGAAAGGCGCAAGACCTGATACTAACTGGGAGCATTGCCTGGTGCGTGTACTTAGCAGGAAATCAAGGACTATATGGTTGTCATCCTTTGGTCTGCGTGGTTTGTGGAAAAGCTCTCCACAAGCAGTGACCCCAGAGTGGTCATTACACTGGTTTACTTTTATTTCTTTCTGGGGTAAGGGTCAGCATTGTGTGCACATTGAGAAGTAATATGGTCAAGGAGTACCTCATTCGGGGCAGCTCTGCAAAATTGACTTGAATAATTTATTGAGTTTCTTGTCAGCTTGATTGATCTTATCAGCTCTGCAGATAATGTGTTTTATAAGAGCATTAATGGGATTGGGAATTGTTTGAGTGCCTTCTGATATGAGGATTCAACTGACTTAAAGATTTATTTAAAAGGAAAGTAGGACAGGTATTATGCTGTAGGAGCAAATTCCTACAGCTAGTCATAGAGATGTACAGTACAGAAATAAATCCTTCAGCCCAACTCATCTATGCTGACCAGATATCCTAACCTAACCTTTTGCCAGCACCCGGCCCATATCCCTCCAAACCCTTCCTATTCATATACCCATCCAGATGGGTTTTAAATGTTGTAATTGTACCAGCCTCCACCACTTCCTCTGGCAGCTCATTCCATACACTCTTCACCCTCCGTGTGGAAAAAGTTGCCCCTTAGGTCCTTTTATATCTTTCCCCTCTCGCCCTAAATCTATGCCCACTAGTTCTGGACTCCCCCCACCCCAGGGAAAAGATCTTGTCTATTTATCCTATCCATGCCCCTCATGATTTTATAAACCTCTAAGGTCACCCCTCAGCCTCCGATGCTCCAGGAAAAACAGCCCCAGCCTATTCAGCCTCTCCCTGTAGATCAGATCCTCCAACACTGGCAACGTCATTGTAAATTTTTTCTGAACTCTTTCAAGTTTCACAACATCCTTGCAACTGTATGGGATGGAAGACTGGCGGTTGGCTAACATGGTGCCACTATTTAAGGTGGTAAGGAAGAGCCAGGGAATTCTAGACTGGTAAGCCTGACATTGTTGGAGGGAATCCTGAGGGACAGGATTTACATGTATCTGGAAAAGCAAGGACTGATTAGGGATAGTGAGCATGGCTTTGTGCGTGGAACATGTCTCACTAACTTGAGATTTTTAAAGAAGAAACAAAGAGGATGGAGGAGGACAGGGTGGTGGATGTGATCTATATGGACTTCAGTAAGGCGTTCGAGAAGGTTCCTAATGATAGACGGGTTAGCAAGGTTAGATCCTGTGGAATTCTGGATTAGTGGTGCTGGAAGAGCACAGCAGTTCAGGCAGCATCCAAGGAGCAGCGAAAACGACATTTCGGGCAAAAGCCCTTCATCAGGAATAAAGGCAGAGAGCCTGAAGCGTGGAGAGATAAGCTAGAGGAGGGTGGGGGTGGGGGTGGGGAGAAAGTGGCATAGAGTACAATAGGTGAGTGGGGGAGGGGGTGAAGGTGATAGGTAAGAGCTTCAGGGCAGAGGAAATGACCTATCACCTTCATCCCCTCCCCCACTCACCTATTGTACTACATAGAACATAGAACATAGAAGAATACAGCGCAGTACAGGCCCTTTGGCCCTCGATATTGCGCCGATCCAAGCCCACCTAACCTATACTAACCCACTATCCTCCATATACCTATCCAATGCCCGCTTAAATGCCCATAAAGAGGGAGAGTCCACCACTGCTACTGGCAGGGCATTCCATGAACTTACGACTCGCTGAGTGAAGAACCTACCCCTAACTTCAGTCCTATATCTACCCCCCCTTAATTTAAAGCTATGCCCCCTTGTAATACCCGACTCCATACGCGGGAAAAGGTTCACACTGTCAACCCTATCTAACCCCCTAATCATCTTGTACACCTCAATCAAGTCACCCCTAAACCTTCTTTTCTCTAATGAAAACAGCCCCAAGTGTCTCAGTCTTTCCTCATACGATCTTCCTTCCATACCAGGCAACATCCTGGTAAACCTCCTCTGCACTCGTTCCAGTGCCTCCACATCCTTCCTATAGTATGGCGACCAAAACTGCACACAATATTCCAGATGCGGCCGCACCAGAGTCTTATACAACTGCATCATGACCTCAGGACTCCGGAACTCAGTTCCTCTACCAATAAAAGCCAGTACGCCATATGCCTTCCTCACCGCACTATTTACCTGGGTGGCAACTTTCAGAGATCTGTGTACATGGACACCAAGATCCCTCTGCTCATCCACACTACCAAGTATCCGACCATTAGCCCAGTACCCCATCTTTTTGTTATTCTTCCCAAAGTGAATCACCTCACACTTAGCTACATTGAATTCCATTTGCCACCTTTCTGCCCAGCTCTGCAGCTTCTCTATATCCTGCTGTAACCTGCCACATCCTTCCTCACTGTCAACAACTCCTCCGACTTTCGTATCATCCGCAAACTTGCTCACCCAACCTTCTAACCCCTCTTCCAGGTCATTTATAAAAATGACAAACAGCAATGGTCCCAAAACAGATCCTTGCGGAACACCGCTAGTGACGGCACTCCATGAAGAAACTTTGCCATCAACTACTACCCTCTGTCTTCTTCCATCCAGCCAATTCCTAATCCAAACCTCCAACTCACCCTCATCCAAATCTCCAACTCACCCTCATCCAAACCTCCAACTCACTCTATGCTACTTTCTCCCCACCCCCACCCCCACCCTCCTCTAGCTTATCTCTCCACGCTTCAGGCTCTCTGCCTTTATTCCTGATGAAGGGCTTTTGCCTGAAACGTCAATTTCGCTGCTCCTTGGATGCTGCCTGAACTGCTGTGTAGATCCCATGGAATACAGGGAGAACTAGCCATTTGGATACAGAATTGGCTTGACGGTAGAAGACAGAGGGTGGTGGTGGAGGATTGCCTTTCAGACTGGAGGCCTGTGACCAGTGGAGTGCCACAAGGATCGGTACCGTGTCCACTGCTTTTCATAATTTAGGTAAATGATTTGGATGTGAACATAAGTATAGTTAGTAAGTTTGCTGACAACACCAAAATTGTAGATGTAGTGGACAGTGAAGAAGGTTATCTCCGAGTACAATGGGCCAAGAAGTGGTGGAGTTTAGTTTAGATAGACATCAGGTGCTGCATTTTGGAAAGGCAAATCAGGGCAGGCCTTTTACACTTAATGGTAAGGTCCTGAGGGATGTTTGTGAACAATGGGATCTTGGAGTGCAGGTTCATAGTTCCTTGAAAGTGGAGTCCCAGGTAGATAGGATAATAAAGGTGTTCAGTATGCTTTCCTTTAGTGGTCAGCGCATTGAGTATAGGAGCTGGGAGGTCATGTTGCAGCTGTACAGGACATTGGTTAGGCCACTTTTGGAATATTGCGTGCAATTCTGGTCTCCCTGATGTAGGAAGGATGTTGTGAAACTTGAAATGGTTCAGAAACTATTTAGTAGGATGTTGCCAGGGTTGGAGGGTTTGAGCTACAGGGAGAGGCTGAATAGGCTGAGGCTGTTTTCCCTGGAGCGTTGGAGGCTGAGGGGTGACCTTATAGAGGTTTATAAAATCATGAGGGGCATAGATAGGGTAAAGAAACAAAATCTTTTCCCTGGGGTGGGGGAGTCCAGAGCTAGAAGGCATAGGTTTAGGGCGAGAGGGGAAACATATAAAAGGGGCCTATGAGGCAACTTGTTCACACAGAAGGTGGTACGTGTATGGAATGAGCTCCCAGAGGAAGTGGTGGAGGCTGGTACAATTGCAACATTCAAAAGGCATTTGGATGGGTATATGTTTAGGAAAGGTTTGGAGGGATATGGGCCGGGTGCTGGCGAAAGGGACTAGATTAGGTTAGGATATCTGGTCGGCATGGACGAGCTGGGCTGAAGGATCTATTTCCGTGCTGTACATCTCTATGACTCTAATAGAGCATAGAGTACAAGAACAGGAAGATCATGATGAACTTGTGTAGGACCCTAGTTCGACCACATCTAACATGATCGTCTGTCAGCACCATAACGGTTATGTAGTTCTGTTTATTCATGTTGAGCAGAAGGTGGATATGAACATGTGAATTGAAGCAGGAGTAGGCCATTTGGCCCATTGACCATGCACTGTCATTTCATAGGATCATAGCTAATCTGTTTGTGTTTCAAATCCTTATTCCCATCCACTCCCAATAAATTTTGATTCCCTTGCCAAACAAAAATCTATTTTCCTCCATCTTAAAAATAGCCAGTGATCTAGCTTCTCTTTCCTTTTGTGGCAAAGAAACCCAGAGTCACACAGCTGTCTGAAAGAAACCTTACCTCATCTCTGTCTTAAAAGGGTGGCCCTTCTTTTTAAAAGCATGCCACTTAGTTCTGGAGTTTTTTAAAAATTAATTCATGGGATGAGTGTTACCCATCCCTAATTATTCAGAGGACAGTGAGTGTCAACACCTTGCTGTCGGTCTGGAGTCACGCGTAGTCCAGACCAGGTCAGGTTATGCTGTGGCAGAATTCAGACCCAGGTCCTCATTACATCACCTGCGTCTATGGGTGAACAGTCTAGTGATAATACCACTGGCCCATCACCTCCCCACATGCAATAGGAGCAATCATTTCCATGTCTAATTTTGTCAAGACCATATAGGATCTTATATGCTTTAATCGAGTCACCTCTCACTCTTTTAAACTCTAGTGAATGCCTTGTTTAAATGGATAATTAAGGAGTAGGTGAACTGTGTTCACAGTTTGCTTAAGGGTCTCATGCTGAAGATAGAATCAAAATGATGCAAAAGTTTGCGAGAAAGAGTCCAGCCACATCATTTGAACAAGCATTTTAAATTAGAAACAGCGTGGCCCATCACTGAGATGTGATTATCTGTAAAGTTGTTGAGAGTAAAAGGATATCCTAACCTAATCTAGTCCCCTTCGCCAGCACCCAGCCCATATCCCTCCAAACCTTTCCTAAACATATACTCATCCAAATGCCTTTTAAATGTTGCAATTGTACCAGCCTCCACCACTTCCTCTGGCAGCTCATTCCATACACGCACCACCCTCTGCGTGAACAAGTTGCCTCTTAGGCCCCTTTTATATCTTTCCCCTCTTGCCCTAAATCTATAGGACTGTTGCAAGTAGTTCTTATGTAGTGTAAATTTCTTTTTCCTTTTGTGATAAGCTTTGATGTTTTTTGTTAAAAGTGCATTGGCTGCCTTGAGTGTGTTCAGTAACTGACCACAATGGTGAACAAATTTCAAAGACAAAATTTATACTCGATTAATCCAGTTTTCACTCTGGGATGTGACTTGTGCAGTATTACCATAAACCAGATCATAACTGTTACGTTTTGAGACAAGCTTGTTCAGGGTGCTAAATGTACTGGCTTGCTTAATGGTTGGTAGACATTGTTGGTTACAGGGGAGTTAGAGAGATAGTTGTCAAAGTAACAATGCTGTGTTTTTGCATTCACTCTTCTCTGAGTGTTCATGTTTGTTAGTGTCTAGTATTCTCTGGGACTGAACCTGTGAGATCAGATGGCTGTCCTTTCTATACATTGGAAGTAGCATTTTTAATGATCATTCTCAATTGGGATAATTGAAATGTTATAGGTAAATTCAAAGTCCAATAAGGATTCTGCCAGCCAACACCATGAAATGAGTCTATACGTAGGTAGTACTGACACAATCGATTCATCCATCAACCTCACTCACCACTGACTTACCCTTCCTAGTCCTGAGCCTTGGTTGAAGCAGCTATTCTCCTGCAACACTTCTGTGTGTTCCAGAATCATAGAATCATAGAAATGTACAACATGGAAACAGACCCTTCGGTCCAACTTGTCCCAACCAACCAGATATCCCAACCCAATCTCGTCCCACCTGCCAGCGCCCGCCCCATATCCCTCCAAACCCTTCCTATTCATGTACCCACCCAGATGCCTTTTAAATGTTGCAATTGTACCAGCCTCCACCACTTCCTCTGGCAGCTCATTCCATACATGTACCACCCTCTGTGTGGAAAAGTTTCCCCTTCGGCCCTTTTTATATGCTCTCTTACTAAACCTATGCCACCTAGTTCTGGAAACCCCCACTCAGGGAAAATACTTTGATTATTTACCCTATGCATGCCCCTCATAATTTTATAAACCTCTATGAGGTCACCCCTCAGCCTCAGACGCTCCAGGGAAAACAGCTCCAGCCTATTCAGCCTCTCCCTGTAGCTCAAATCCTCCAACACTGGCAACAACCTTGTAAATCTTTTCTGAACCCTTTCAAAGAACTTGTCCTTCTGATAGGAAGGAGACCAGAATTGCACGCAGTTTTCCAAAAGTGGCCTAACTAATGTCCTGTATAGCTGTAACATGATCTCCCAACTGCTGTACACAGTACTCTGACCAATAAAGGAAAGCATACCAAACGCCTTCTTCACTATCCTACCTACCTGCGATTCCACTTTCAAGGAGCTATGAAGCTGCACTCCAAGGTCTCTGTTCAGCAACACTCCCTAGGACCTTACCATTAAGCGTATAAGTCCTGCTAAGATTTGCTTTCCCAAAATGCAGCACCTCGCATTTATCTGAATTAAACTCCATCTGCCACTCCTCAGTCCAATGGCCCATCTGATCAAGCTGTCATTGTAATCAGAGGTAACCTCCTTCGCTGTCCACTACACCTCCAATTTTGGTATCATCTACAAACTTATTAACTATACCTCTTATGCTCACATCCAAATCATTTGTATAAATGATGAAAATTAGTGGACCCAGCACTAATCCTTGTGGCAGTCCACTGGTCACAGGCCTCCTGTCTGAAAAACAAACCTTCACCACCACCACCCTCTGTCTCCTACCTTTGAGCCAGTTCTGTATCCAAATGGCTCGTTCTCCCTGTATTCTATGAGATCTAACCTTGCTAACCAGTCTCCCATGGGGAACCTTGCCGAACGCCTTATTGAAGTCCATATAGATCACATCTACTGCTCTGCCCTCACCAGTCCTCTTTGTTACTTTTACAAAAAACACAATCAAGTTTGTGAGACATGATTTACCACACACAAAGCCATGCTGACTATCCTTAATCAGTCCTTGCCTTTCCAAATACATGTTAATCCTGTCCCTCAGGATTCCCTCCAACAACCTGCCCACCACCGACATCAGGCTCACTGGTCTATAGTTCCCTGGTTCATCCTCAATACCTTTTTAAAATAATGGTACCACTTTAGCCAACCTCCAGTCTTCCGGCACCTCACCTGTGACTATCGATGATACAAATATTTCACCAAGGGGACCAGCAATCACTTCCCCAGCTTCCTACGGAGTTCTAGGGTACAGCTGATCAGGTCCTGTGGATTTATCCACCTTTATGCATTTCAAGGCATCCAGCACTTCCTCTTCTGTAATCTGGACATTTTTCAAGATGTCATCATCTACTTCCCCACATTCTATACCTTCCATGTCCTTCTCCACAGTAAACACTGACGCAAAATTCTCGTTTAGTATCTCCCCCATCTCTTGCAGCTCTATACAAAGGCCTCCTTGCTGATCTTTGAGGGGCCCCATCCTCTCCCTATTTACCCTTTTATCCTTAATGTATTTATTAAAAACCCTTTGGTGTCTCCCTAACTTTATTTGCCAAAGCTATATCACATCCCCTTTTTGCCCTCCTGAGTTCCCTCTTAAGTATACTCCTACTTCCCTTATACTCTTCTAAGGATTCAGTCAATCTCTCCTGTCTATGCATGCTTCCTTCTTTTTCTGAACCAAACCCTCAATTTCTCGAGTCATCCAGAATTCCCTATACCTAAAAGCTTTTCCTTTCTCCCCGGTAGGAATATAGTGTCTCTGGGCTCTCATTATCTCATTTCTGAAGGCTTCCCATTTTACAGCCATCGTTTTACCTGCAAACATCTGCCCCTAATCAGCTTTTGAAAGTTCTTGCCTAATACCGTCAAAATTAGCCTTCCTCCAGTTTAGAACTTCAACTTTTAGACCTGGTCTATCCTTTTCCATCACTGTTTTAAAACTAATAGAATTATGGTTGCTGGCCCCAAAGTGCTCCCCCACTGACACCTCAGTCACCTGCCCTGCCTTATTTCCCAAGAGTAGGTCAAGTTTTGCACCTTCTCTAGTAGGTACATCCACATACTGAATCAGAAAATTTTCTTGTACCTACTTAACAAATTCCTCTCCATCTAAACCCTTAACACTATGGCAGTCCCAGTCTATGTTTGGAAAGTTAAAATCCCCTACCATAGCCACCCCGTGATTCTTACAGATAACTGAGGTCTTCTTACAAATTTGTTTCTCATTTTCCCACTGACTATGAGGGAGTCTATAATACTATCCCAATAAGGTTATCATCCCTTTCTTATTTCTCAGTTCCACCCAAATAACTTTCCTGGATGTATTTCCAGGAATATCCTCCCTCAGCACAGCTGTAATGCTATCCCTTATCAAAAATGCCACTCCCCCTCCTCTCTTGCCTCCCTTTCTATCCTTCCTGTAGCATTTGTATCCTGGAACATTAAGCTGCCAGCCCTGCCCATCCCTGAGCCATGTTTTGTAATTGTTGTGATATCCCAGTCCCATGTTCCCAACCATGCCCTGAGTTCATCTGCCTTCCCTGTTAGGCCCCTTGCATTGAAATAAATGCAGTTTAATTTATCAGTCCTACCTTGTCCCTGCCTGCCCTGACTGTTTGACTCGCTTCTTTTCTCAAATGTACCAGTCTCAGATTGATCTCTTGCCCCCCCCCCCATCTCTATGGGTCCCCCCCGCCCCCCCCTCCTTACTAGTTTAAATCCTCCTGAGCAGCTCTAGCAAATCTCCCTACCAGTATATTAGTCCCCTTCAAATTCATGTGCAATCCATCATTTTTGTACAGGCCACTTCAACCCCAGAAGAGATTTCAATGTTCCAAAAATGTGAATCCTTTTCCCATATACCAGCTCTTCAGCCACGCATTAATCTGCTCTATCCCCCTATTCTGACCCTCACTAACTCACAGCATGCGAGTCATCCAGATATTACTACCCTCGAGGACCTCCTTTTTAAATTCCTGCCTAACTTTCTATATTCTCCCTTCAGAATCTCATCATTTCCCCTTCCTATGTCATTGGTAACAATGTGTAAAATGACCTCCTGCTGGTCCCTCTCCCCTTTGAGGACATTCTCTCTCTGAGAATTCCTTGATCCTGGCATCAGGGAGGCAACACACCATTCTGAATTTTTCCTGTCAACCTTAGAAATGTCTGTGCCCCTGACTAGAGATTCCCCTATCATAATTGATCGTTTGGAACCCAATGTACCCCTCATTACATTAGAGCTTGTCTCGATACCAGAAACTTGGCTGCTCGTGCTACATTCCCTAAGAGCCGATCACCCCCTACATTTTCCAAAACAGCATACTTGTTTGAAATGGGGATAGCCACAGAAGACTTCTGTACTACCAGCCTACCTCTCGTACCTTTCTTGGAGTTAACTCATCTACCTAACTGTATCTGCGGCTTTTCTCCCTTCCTATAACTGCCATCCATCACACCCCCTAGCTCTTGTAAATTCCTCATTGCCTCTAAATCCATTTGATCTGACAGGATTCACAACCAATGACATTTATTGCAGATCTAATCCTCAGTAACCCTTAAACTCTCCTGAAACTCCCACATCTGACAAAAGGAGCATATCACTCTACTGAAGGCCATTTTGTTCCTTCCAACCTACAGACCCAGAAAATAACACTGTCTTATTGCTCTACAAAACACTGTCCAGGCTAACTTAATACTTAGGCTTATATTTTTAATATTTAATCAAGAGACAGATCATAAGCAAGAACCCACTCTACTCACTATTGTAGTTTTACAGCAAGGCTATACTTAAAACTATTCACTTCTCTGTTTCTGTGCTGTGACCTCTGTCAAACAGGTTCCTCCAAGATCAGTTGTGAATTTTGCTGTTTAATTGCAACAGCATATAAAATAGTAATTGCTGCTCCTGGAATTCAAGGAAATCACCTCCAACACATAAAATACCTCAAAGGAGCAGCCTGTTACAGCCAGAAATTTTTCCTGTCCTGTCCAAAATCCAGACCACAAAGAAAATCTCCAACCTGAGACAAAACTGCACAAAACCACCTTTAAATTGCATGCTCACCTTTAAGTGAATGTGAATCAGGCGACATGATAAAAGGATATAATTCTACACTAGTTCTACACTAATGGATATTTATAACATGCAAATAAATGTATTTCAAGTGGGTACCCATCAAAGGGCGATGTAACGACCGACACACTGCTGACTTAACCTTTGCATTGCAGCTGCCCCCATTGGGAAATCAAAATTTTGGCGCACACCCATATGTCATGTTTTCTCGCTCCCCCTCACACTGTGGTCCAAAAAGAATTAATTTGCACAGCACTATTCATTACTATCCGATATTGTAAGAAGCACTGTGAGCAATCTGCACAATAAGGCCAACCAAAAATAGCTATCAACACATGGAGTGAATAGAATGAAGCATGATTTTAAAAGCACTATAAGGTATATCCTTGTCCTCAGGTTACAACCAAAACACATCAAAGTTGCATCAAAAGAATGTGCCCTCTCTCTATAGATGCTGCCAGAGCTACTGAGTTTCTCCAGTGATTACTGTTTTTAAATCAAAAGTTGGGACGTATATCTCAAAATTTACAATGTAGCAAGATCACAATTTGAAATTAGCTTTCTATTGTGTTTTATCTGAACTGGGTCCTGTTAAGCATGAGTTGTGTTCCAAATTGTTATCATGATATCACCATCAGCATTCCCTTCTGGATTACTAATCTCAAGAAGAAGAGACCAAGAAAAACAAAAAAGAATTGATGGAAGAAAACTGTCTGAGATGAGTTTAGCTTTGACTTCAGAGGACAACATTACATAGATCCATGTTCTGGCTGGTGAGCAATAACAAACTGAAAATGGGTATTGGCATTCAGGAAAGGAGTTCCATGATCAGAAGCAATTAAACCTTAAAAGCTTGAAGTTGTTTAGCCCTGACATTTTGGGTCAAGTGGGCAACCTGTAAATTTGGTGTACCCAATGTATTCGCACAATTGTAGTATTAGCTCGCAGTTTCCCATAGTGCTGTTACTGTCTCCAAGCTATCAATAGCTTCTGTGCTCAACAGCAGCTGCTGTTGTATGTGGAGAATGTGGTACAGTCAACAGGCTCTTACAGGCGGGCTGTAACTCAAAGGGAACGTGTACAAAAGTATTGATGCAGTGCAAATTATTACAAAATGAGCACCAGGCATGCTCTGTAATAATGGATCAATGGTGCTGGAAGAGCACAGCAGTTCAGGCAGCATCCGAAAAGCTTCGAAATCGACGTTTCGGGCAAAAGCCCTTCATCAGGAATAAAGGGCTTTTGCCCGAAACGTCGATTTCGAAGCTTTTCGGATGCCGCCTTAACTGCTGTGCTCTTCCAGCACCATTGATCCAGAATCTGGTTTCCAGCATCTGCAGTCATTGTTTTTACCTTTATGCTCTGTAATAATGGTTAGTGCTGAAAACATGAGGTGGTGCAGGGAGAAGTAAAGGGACAGCAGAGCTCTGTGCAAACCAGGAAATCCTGAAGGACCACGCTCACAAGGGAGTGAGTGTAGCTGGCCAGGAAAGTCAGTTCCTATGGTTTGAACCTGAAGACCTGATAGCAGTGCCTCAAGAAGTCAATGACTTCATGTGGGTGGGTGATCAACATTATTCAGTGCTTCTTCATGTGGCATCTGCTACCTACCTCTCACACTCAACCCTGTCATTCACCCAGTAGCACTCTCTGGAATCCAGATGTTCTGCCTCACTTTCACGTTTATCAGTACTGCCAACTTCACATCCACCTCTTGTACCTGCAGCATTTCACCAAATCATACATTCTTGCTGAACACAGTGGTGGTCTGTAGAATTGTGGAGATCAAAGCTGGTGGGAACATACGTTTTCTGAGTACAACAGAAGAGAACGTGTTCACATCATAGGGACTGCAACATCTGATCAAGTCAGGAAGTTAATGATGATGACATGTTTCTGCCTTACTGTCTTTTTCACCTCTCAGCTTACCACCTCCTTCTGTATGGCATGATGAGCAGCATGATGCTGATGTGACACAGACTTTTTTTTTGATAGCCAACTGACATACCCCATATCAACCTCTTCCTTTGCGCTTCTATTGAATGCCACTCAAGACATTCCTAGCTCTCGCAGTCCTGGGCGAAGGAAAGAGAGTGATAGTGCAACACTGAAGCTCCTTGTCGCTGGCACTCAGCTGTTAGCACTGATACTGACACAGCATGTATTTTGAAGAGTAGCATTATAGTTTGGTAATGAGTTAAAGGACATAAATGGGATGACATACAGGAGAGTGGTGTTGGACATACACACTGAAATACTAGATGCATTGACTGGCCTGCAAGGAGTCTGTCACTGACAAAGAACATGAAAAATCTAATTACAGTGTGAGAGAAAGTGGAACAAGACTGCTGCTTCAACCTGCTGTTCCATTTCCCTGTTGTGCTGCAGAGCCAGAGGCTGCTACTATAACTCTCTCTCTAGCACAATCTAAGATTAAAACTGACTGTTAGCAACTTGGTGTCAAATATAATTATAAAAGATTCCTATTTGCACCATCACTTAGATCACTTATTTCTACCTCCATAAAATTGTTTGTCTTGACTCATCTGCTGCTGAATCATCGTTCATGTAAACATGACCATTCCAATGCATTCATGGTTGGTATCCCACATATCACAGAGAACAGCCAGGGAATTCCTAGAGGCATGGCACTCATCCACTGATTCAATCAATAAGCACATCGACCTGGACCCAATATACCGACCACTGCAACGGACAGCTGAAACTGACAACCGGAAGCGGCAGGTTCAACCCACTACAAATGGCGGAGGAAACATCACATAAGCGCTTCACAGGAGGCTCCCAAGCACTGAGGATGTCACCTAGACAGGGGACGAAACGTTTGCAACACAAATTCCCAGCTCGGCGAACAGAACCACAACAACATATCACCCTGCATCAACTTCATGTATTTTTTCCCCTTCTCCATCACCCTCTGTGCTTACTGAACTCTGCCTCCTGGTCAAGCAACAACTGTATTTTAAATTTCTCATCCCTGTTTTCAGATCCTTCCATGGCTCTTCATCGTTGCGATCAATTCCAGCCTCTCAACTTTCTAATGTATTTGCATATTTTAATCATCCCACCATTGATGACTGTGTTTTCGATTGCCTCGGCCTTAGACTCTGGAATATTGATTCTTCCTTTGATTTGTCTCTTTCAGACACTTCTCTGACTTAGCCCTCTGACCAAATTTTATTCCTGTTTTGACTTGACTTCATTGTTTTATAGGCCTTCATTGTAATGCCTTGGGTCCATTGTGTGGTTGTTGTTTGTGAGAACAGGTCAATTCCTCTGTTTCTCTACCCTCCACCCCCAAACCCATGGGGATGCAGCAACTCTCCAACTGAATTCAAGACTTGCCAAAATATTTTCAAGAACATTTTATTGTATTTGCCAACACCTAGCAATGGAGGAAGTTCCTTAAAAAAAGCTTGAAAGTTGCACACCTTGTAGCCTCATGTTTATCGTTAGCATGTAAGATGGCTGTGCATGCAATTAATTTTGGAGTCCTGTTACCAGATCAGCCAATTTAGTCAAGCACATTAAGACTGTGTCCATTCAAGGTCTTCCAACACATTCAGAGGATTTGCAGGAAGGAGCTTGGGAATTGGACAGACAGGATTGATGTATACAATGTAGTTCCACATGTATCTTTGTGCAAAATCAAGGTCAGGCCCACTTAATTTATCAAGGTGTCAGCTCATCTGTAGCTCATTTCTAATGAGAATTAGGCCATTGTTTCATGAGTTGATCACTTAGTATTGTACATGTTTATGGAATAAAGATACATTTCTAAATTACTGGTACCGTTGCACAGTATGCTGTTTCCTCCTGCAATTCCTATGATAATAATATTTCTGTATTGTGGAAAGACTAAATCCGCAAATAGATTCCATTCAACTAATTAAACTTTCACTCCCCACCTCCCCTGAGTAACAATGCTTTTGAATTCCACTGAGGTTCTTTTTACTGGGACTGCTTGCTCAGATGGCAGGTCTGTTTATTATGTGGCTGACAGATTGTTTGAAGATTGTATGCCAGACACAGCAGGGTTAAATCTCTCAAATCAATGGGAGCTCCCCAGGGCTGAGAGGCAGATTGGTGCCAGCAATGCCTTTTGCTGATGTGTCTGCATCAAAGCTGTCTGACAATTGTCTACTGTATCATAATGACATTATTATGGAAATAGTAATAGAGCCATGGGGTTGCAACATCTGATCCATCTTCAGTGCTTTTTATTTAAAAATTAATCGGTGTAAAATAACATTTTTTTCTAAGCTTTTTGTTTTTCCATTTGTGCAACGTTCCTCACTAGTGACAAATATTTCAAGACAAAATCATGTTTCTAATAACTGTATTGGCTAATAATGCACCTTCTTATTCTACTCTCCTCCCCCCCCCCCCCCCCCACCAACCACCAACCCTGCAGCCATCACCACTGATTTTCAAAAGGTTTTTATTTACTTGCTCTGAAGCAAAATAATGGTTAATCATTCCTGATCATTCCTGCCCGCAAGTTACTTTGTCCAGGGGTGTGTCAGGGCCAAACCTTAATTCTACCTTCACTTATTACAGAGGGGCAGATTTTTTCTTTTTCCATCATGGGATGTATAAGGCCATCATTGGTTGCATGTCTCTGTTGGTTGTATTGCTCTTGAACTGAGTGGCTTGCTAATTTATTTCAGAAGACAGTTAAAACTGAGATGCATTATCATGGATCTGGAGTCACGTAAATAATTGCAGTGGAACTGAGCCATAGCAAGAAGGTTGTAACTTCAATCCCTATCTAAATGAGCTGGTTTCAGCCAGGACACTTCAGTTGGTTTAAGGATCTGACTGTTAAGGTTACCGCTTCTGGTTACAAACCAGAATTCTGATCAAATGTGCAAAGTATTTGGTGAGAATTTGAATTATGAGTCTATCGTTAGTGGTTCTTGAAGGGAGTTACGTGTCTGATGTGACAATGATTAATGTAGATTTTCTTGCCAGCTGCAGAAGGGTCTGGTTTGATTATTGAAGCAGTTATTTGTGAACTTTATTCATTCGCTGCTGTACAGCTGTTTTGGGTCATTGATCTGTTAACTGTAAATCATCTCCCTGTCCTGCTGTTTTGGGAGTTCTTCACCATCCCTCTTTACTCTAACAGAATGCAGTTGTCAGCTTTGTTTTGATTTTAGAAAATCTTTTAAAACTTCACCTGGACTATTAGATCATGTAATCTTATTATTGTACCACTTTTCTGCACAGTTCTACAAAGCAAAAAACTAATTATGCAAAACTAAACAAACCTCTGTGAAATTGAGCATTTGGAGGATCATTTAAATGTGGCAGCAATAGTGTGTTTATTCTTGCTCTTTATGATGTTTACAAACGGTCACTGAAGTGAGAAGCCTTGGAAAAGCTGGCTGATGGAGGAGCTCCCGATCCTGGAACTGGTGAAGTCAGTTGCAGCCTCTTTTAATTGCTGCCTTGTCTGTGGTCCAGTATTTCAGCAGTACAGGCTTGGGATCTTCCTAATCAGAATTACTGAAGGACTATGAAATGTTTCAATTTTAAATTCATTTCAAAAAGAGATGATTTATTATAAACTTCTAAAAAGGTTTTAATTGAGAAGTTACAGATATGAAATGTAGAATTAGGTTGTATATACAGCACAGAAGCAGTCCATTTGGCTGTGCTGGCATTTCTGCTTCATTCGAACCTCCTCCCATCGTTCCTCATTTAATGCTGTCACCATAACCCATTAATCACAGCTGCCTCAAAAGTTTATTTAGCTTCTTCTTAAGCGCATCCATAGTGTTCATTTCAATTACAATTGTATGTTGTAGGAGTTCTCACCTCTCTTTGGGTACAGAATTTCACTCTGAATTCTTTGATCTCTTGATAGCTATGTTATATTTATGGTCTCTATTTCATCCTTTTCCATAAGTGGAAACATCTACTTATTTACCTGATAAAACATTGTCTACTTAACAGAGTAAGTGAGACTCCTGGATGGTATGTTGCCTCCCAGTGCCAGGATCAGGATGTCTCAGATTGCATCCAGGATCCTTAAGGGAGAGGGAGAGCAGTCAGGAGCGGTACCAATGACAGAGATAGGGAAAGGGAGGAAGACCTGAAAAGAGAATATAGGGAATTAGGTTGAAAGCTAGAAGGCAGGATGAGCAGAGTAGTAATCTCAGGATTGCTCCCGGTGCCATGTTATTGTGAGGCCAGGAATGGAGAGCGAGTGCAGATGAATACATGGCTGCAAGGGCTGGTGAAGGAGGGAGGGCTTCAGATGTGTGGATCATTGGGATACCTTCTGGGGAAGGTGGGACCTGTACAAGCAGGACTGGTTGCACCTGAACTGAAGGAGCACCAATATCCTGGGTGGGAGGTTTGCTAGAGCTCTTCGAGAGGGTTCAAACTAGATTGGCAGGGGGTGGGAACGTCACCTACAGATCAGATGATGGAGTAGTAGTGAACAGCCAGATACATTGTGCAGAGAGTCAGTGAGGAGGGAGAGGGACTCAATAGGACCAGTGTGATGGGTTGATGTGTGTCTATTTTAATACAAGAAATATCAGGAATAAGGGTAACCAGCTTAGTTCCAAGTGCTGATCCATGCTCTACGATATTGTGGCCATTTATGGAGACTTGGATATCACAAGGGTTGTTGGATGTTCCAGGGTTTAGGTTTTTTAAAGGAAATAGAGGGGGAGGTAAGAGGGGTGGGGGATTGGCATTGCTAATCAGGGATAGTATCACAGCTGTAGAAAAGGAGGTCATCAAGGAGGGTTTGTCTACAGAGTCAGTATGGGTGAAAATCAGAAACAGGAAAGAAGCAGTCACTTTATTAGGAGTTTTCTATACACACACACACACCCAATAGCAACAGAGAAATGGAGGAGCAGATTGGGAGGAAGATTTTGGAAAGGTGCAGAAGTAACAGGGTTGTTGTCATGGGTAACCTTAACTTCCCTAATATCGATTGGAACCACTTTGTTCAAATAGTTTGGATGGAGCAGTTTTTGCCAGGTGTGTCCAGGTAGGGTTCCTGACACAATATGTAGATAGGCCGATTAGAGGGGAGGCCATATTGGATTTGGTGCTTGGCAACGAACCATGCCAGGTGTCAGATTTGTCTGTGGGAGAGCATTTCCTAAATTGGAAACAGATGTTCTTGGGGAAATGAACAACAGAAATGTGGAGGTTGTTTAGGAAGCACCTGCTAATAGTGAGACAAACCTGTCCAGCACTGAGGCAAGGAAGGGATGGTAGGGTGAAAGAACTTTTGGTGACAAGGATGTAGAACATCTAGTCAAGAGGAAGAACTAAGCTTACTTAAGGTTGAAGAGGCAAGGATCAGACAGGGATTAAGAGCCAGGAAGGAACTGAAGTATGGACTTGGGAGAGTTAGAAGGGGACATGAAAATTTTTAGCGGGCAGGATTAAGGAAAACCCTAAAGGCATTCTACACTTATGTGGGCAGAGTGAAGGTAGGGCCGATCAGGGATAGTGGAGGGAACTTGCGCCTGGAGTTAGAGGAAGTAGGGGAAGTCCTTAATGAATACTTTGCTTCAGTATGCACTTCCGAGAGGGCCCTTGACATTTCTGAGGACAGCGTGAAACAGACTGTGCTAGAACAGGTTGATGTTAGCAAGGAGGACGCGCTGAAAATTTTGAAAAACACAAGGATGGATAAGTCCTCTGGACCATATGGGATATATCCTAAGTTACTACATGAACTGAGGGAAGAGATTGCTGCGCATTTGGCAATGATCTTTGTGTCCCCACTGTCCACTTGAGTTGTACCAGATGATTGGAGGGTAGCAAGGGAATAGGGATAATCCTGGGAATTACAAACCAGTCAGTCTTACGTCAGTGGTGGGCAAATTATTGGAGAGGAATCTGAGAGACAGGGTTTATGATTACTTGGAAAACCATATTTTGATTAGGGATAGTCAGCATGGCTTTGTGAGGGGCAGGTCATGCCTCACAAACCTGATTAAATTCTTTCAGGATGTGACAAAACACATTGAAGGTAGACCAGTGGATGGGGTGTACATGGATTTTTGCATGTTGTTTAATAATAAGGTTCCCCATGTAGGCTCATTCAGAAAGGAAGGAGGCATGGGATACAGGGAAATCTGGCATCTGGATCCAGAATTGGCTGGCCCGGAGAAGACAGAGAGTGGTAGTAGATGGAAAGTATTCAGCCTGGCGCTCGGTGACCAGTGATGCTTCGCAGGGATTGGTTCTGGGACCTCTGCTCTTAGCCTGGATGTGGATGTGGATGGGTGGGTTAGTATGTTTGATGGTACAAAGGTTGGTGGAGTGGTGGATAGTATGGAGGGCTGTTGTAGGTTGCAACGGGACACTGACAGGATGCAGAGGTGGGCTGACAAGTGGAGTTCAACCTGGAAAAGTGTGAAGTCATTCACTTTAGAAGGTCAATTTGAATGCAGAATACAGGGTTAAAGGCAGGATTCTTGGCAGCGTGGAGGAACAGAGGGATCTTTAGGTATATGTCCATAGATCCCTCAAAGTTGCACCCAGGTTGATAGGGTTGTTAAGAAGGGTTGTTTGGTCTGTTGGCTTTCATTAGCAGGGGGATTGAGGTGAAGAGCCACGAGGTAATACTGCAGCTCTATAGAGCCCTGGTTAGACCACACTTGGGAGATTGTGTTCAGTTCTTGTCGCCTCATTATAGGAAGGATGTGGAAACTTTAGAGATGGTACAGCGGAGATTTACCAGGATGCTGCCTGGACTGGAGGGTATGTCTTATGAAGTAAGGTTGAGGGAGCTAGGGCTTTTCTCACTGGAGCAGAGAAGGATGAGAGATGACTTGATAGAGATGTACAAGATGTTGAAACGCATAGAGTGAATAGCTAGACACTTTTTCCCAGGGCAGAAATGTCTATCATGAGGAGGCGTAATTTTAAGGTAATTGGAGGAATGTTTAGGGGAGATGTCAGAGGTAGGTTCTTTACTCAGAGAGTAGTGGGTGCCAGCCGTATTGTAGAGTCAGAAACATTAGGGACATTTAAAGAACTCTTGGATAGGCACATGGAAGCTACTACAATGAAGGGTCTGTAGGTTAGTCTGATCTTAGAGTAGGATAAAAGGCCGACACAAACTCGAGGGCTGAAGGGCCTGTACTGCTCTATGTTCTATGTTTAATTTCAATCGGCCACCCCTTAACTCTTTAATGACCTTTTCATAATAGTGGTCAAACTTGGACATGTGGTGTGTAATTTAACTACATTCCAAGATAAGTTCATTATCCCTCCATTTCAATTCTCTCCATCTAGAAATAAACACCAATGTATGATTTTCTATTTATTTAAGATCTTATTAACGTGCGAGGCTTTCAGTGAATTGTGTATTTGTGCCCTTAAATTCCTTTGCTTCTCTAACCCATTTCACTTACAATTTTCTTGGTAAAATGCACCCTCTTTTTATTGCCAAAATATAATATCGTTTGTTGAAATTTATTTTCCAATGATAATCCCATTCTGCAAGTTTGACAATGTTATAGTCAGTTGCAGCTCTCCTTTGTATTGACTATACTCCCAATTTCATGACATCTGCAGATTCAGAGGTTGTGTTTGTGATATCAAGATCTCACACATAGATTTTATTTATTCATTCATGGGATGTGGGCACCACTGGCTGGACCTGCATTGATTACCCATTACTGGCTGCCCTTGAGCTGCCTTCTTGAACGACTGCAGTCCATGTGCTGTAGGGAGGCCCACAATACTGTTGGGCAGGAAGTTTCTGAGTTTTGAGCCAGCAATACAAAGATCTGTGATATATTTCCAAGTCTGGATAGTGAGTGGCTTGAAGGGAAACTTGCAGATGATTGAGCCAATGTATATGTTATACACTTACACATGCGTATTGTTCCCAAAATAAACCTAGACTTCCCAAATCATTTGTTCTGTTAAACAGAGGAGTTTCAAACTAATAGGGATATCCTGTTTATTGTGCAGAGATTGTGATGGCTGTGACAGCTGCTCAGGGATACATTCCTTGTGTGTGGCTCCCTGTGGCTTTTGTTTCAGAATACTGGGTTGTTTGGGATTATGTTTTGGACCAATTGTTTCCACATTTATTGCCCAGGGTCAGCAGTTCAGGTATAAATATTCCAATGAGGTATTGCATTTTGGTATAACAAACAAGAGTAGGGTTGGGTAGGGCATTGGGTAGTGTTGTAGAACAAAGGGACCTAGGGGTGCAGGTACAAAATTCAAGTTTGCATCACAGAGAGACTGAATGGTTAAAAAGGCGTTTGGCATACTTGCCTTCATTGCTCAGTCCTTTGACTATAGGAGTTGGGAATCATGTTGAAGTTGTACAGGACATCGAGGCTTTTTCTGGAATATTGCATCCAATTCTGGTCACTCGGTTACAGGGACGATATTAGCAAGCTGGAGGGGGTTCGGAAGAGATTTACCAGGATGTTGCTGGGTATGGAAGGTTTTAGTTATAAAGAAAGGCTGAAACTATTTTTACTGGAGTGTAGGAGGTTGAGAGGCAACCTTGTAGAAGCTTATAAAGTAAGGAAGGGTATAGATTGTGTTTATGATATTTGTCTTTTCCCTAAGATGAGGGATTTCAAGACTAGGGGGCACATTTTAGGGTGGGAGGAGAAAGATTTTAAAAAAGACAGACAATTTTTTCACACAGAGGGTTGTTCACATGTGAAATAAATGTGGGTACAATTACAACGTTTAAAAGACATTTAGATAGAGACATGAGTAGGAAAGGGATCTGGGCCAGGAGCAGGCAGGTGAGATTAGTTTGGGATTATTTTCAGCATGGACTAGTTGGACTGTTATATGACTCTATGACAGAGTTGGAAAAGGATATGACTTCACACTAGGAGGATGGGTATGCCATTCAGCCCTTTAAGCCTGCTATTTGATAAAGGGCCATGCAGGTGTTTCTATGGCTGCAAATCATTCCAGGATGGTATGTTACCCTCAGGTCACAGGGTCAGGAATAGAATGGCTGCAGAGCACCCTGAAGGGGGAGGGCAAATCGACAGAGTTGGTGGTACATATATAGGACATCGGGAGAGAAAGGGTTGAGGTCCTGAAAGCAGAATTTAGAGAACTAGCAATTGGATTAAAAACAGGTCCCAAAAGGTAGTCACTTCTGGATTAGTCCTGGTGACACATGCTGGCAAGTGTGGAATGAGGAAGTTAGATGAATGTTTGGCTGGAGAGATGGGGAGGAGGGATAGCTTTACATTTTTAAAACATTAAGACTATTTTCGGGGGGCAGTGGGACCTGTATGAGGCAGATGGGTAGATAATGAGCCAGAATGGGGCCAACATCTTTGTGGGGAGGTTTGAACTGCTGTTGGGGGGGTAATTAAAATTGGTAGCAGGTAGCTGCAGAGAGAAGGGAGATGAATGGGGAAGAGGGCCCAAGGGAAACAATGTAGACATTATAGGTCAGTTAAGGCACAAGGGAATTTGGCAAAGTTGAATGGTATTTATTTCAAAGCGAGGAGTCTGGTGAACAAGACAGATGAATTGAGGTCACAAATTAAAACATGGGATATGATATAATCGCTATCAGTGAGACATGGTTAAGAGAAGGGCAGAATTGGCAGCTCAAGTATTCCAGGATATGGGGTTGTCAGGTGAGGCAGGGAGGTAAATCCGGAGTGTGTGTTGCAGTATTAATCAGGGAGTCAATTACTGCAAGTAAGGAGAGTTGATCTTTTAGGAGGCTTCTCAAATGAAGCCATAAGAATAACATTTGAAGAATAAAAAGGAACAGTCACATGGCTGGGAGTGTATTATAGGGCTGTGCGAGGAGCCTCTTACCTTTACTCCACACTCAGGCTGGTGTCTGGGGTTCACTGATTACTGTGATGGTCTCTCTCCAGCAGGCTCTGAAACTTCAAAGACGCAGAATGCCACACGAGAGCAGTTCTGTGGAGAGAGAATGCTGAACTGAACTCACTGTTTCTTGGATGCTGCCTGAACTGCTGTGCTCTTCCAGCACCACTATTCCAGAATCACTGTTTCTAGCCTGATCAGCAAGTAGGAAATTATCTCCACACAGTAATTGCGACCGCCACCAATGCCTGAGCGATTCCCTCTCGTGTCGGTGGGACAATGGGACAAATTTTTAACCTTCCACAATTTACAGGGTACTTATACTTTAAGAATTACACAACCACCCTCCCCTCATGATTAACCAACTGCTGCAGAGTATGAGTGTCCCAAGCCTGAAGAGGGTTTTTATGGTCTCAGAGGGACTTGTTGCTTGTCCGGTGGGACTCCCTCTCTGCCTGGGATGTTGTTGTGGACGTCTGAAGTCCGAGGTTACAGACAGGGTCGATGTCTTCAGCCCCAAAGGGTTGATGAACAGAGATGCAGTGAGCTCAGAGTGGAGGAGAGTGATAAAGGAAAAGAGCCCCGATAGCTGGCCTTGCTGCCCGACCCCTGACCCTTGCGATTCCAAAGGGCCAGCCGGCTCCACCCCCTCAGGTAATTCCAGTTCACAAAGCACCTCTGGTGATTGCTGGGGCCGGTTTAATCTCATCATTTGTGGAAGTAAAAGGGTCGGGACCGTCCCAAATTTACTTAACTGAAATTTTGATGACTTCATGGAGCCTCCCAAACTGTTTTCAGACTAGAGTAAATCATTATCCCATTACCTAGATGGGCTCCATTGTTCACAGTTTCAGGGTTCATTCCCATTTCTGGAAACTGCTACAGGGCCCTAACAGTGCAAGAGAAATAGAAGAGCAGGTGGATAGGCAAATTTCAGAGAAGTGTAAAAGTAATAAAGTAGTGATAGTAGGAGATTTCAACTTTCCCAAACATAGTTGTTCAGGTACATCATTCTTTGAAGTTTCTAACACATACAGACAGGTTGGTTAAAAACGCATTTAGTGCTCTTGCTTCATTGCTCAGTGCTTTGTGTATAGGTGTTGGAAGGTCATATTGAGGTTGTACAGGACAGTGGTGACTCCTCTTCTGAAGTACTGTACCAGCTATGGACGTCCTGTTATAGGAAGGATATTATTAAGCTAGACAGGATTCAGAGGAGATTTACCAGAATATTGCCAGTCCTGGAAAGTCTGATTTATAAAGAAAGACTGGATATGCTGGGATTTTCTTTGCTGGAGCATAGGAGGATGAGTGGTGACCTTTATAGAGTTTTATAAAATCATGAGGGGTATAGATAGGGTGAATGGTAAGTAATTCACTTTTCCCAAGGATGGGGGATTTCAAGTTTAGGGGGCATATTTTTAAGGTGAAAGGAGGAAGATTTAAAGACTTGAGGGGCAACTGTTTTTTGAGTGGTTCGTGTGTGGAATGAACTTTCAAAGGAAGTGGTGGATGCAGGCACAGTTACAACACTTAATTGGATAATTACATAGACAGGAAAGGTTTGGAGGGATATGGGTCAGGAGCAGTCAGGTGGGATTAGCTTAGTTTGGGATTATATTGGGCATGGACTGGCTGGACCGAAGGGTCTGTTTCCATGCCATATCAATGACTCTATTAACTGGGGTTCTCGTAGTGTGAAAGCTTTGGAGGAAATTCTTTAAAAATCTTTTCTGCATATATTTTAAGCCAATATACAGAAGGCTGTACAAGACAGAGGGCAGTTCTGAACTTAATTTTAGGAAATGAAGCAGAGCAACTGGTTTGAAGTGACTCCGTTAGATTCAGGATTGTTATAGAAAACCACAAATATGGGCTTGAAAGCAGAGTTCTAATCTGGAGAAAGGCCGATTTTAATAAGACTAGGTATGCTTTGACCAGAGTGGACTGGGAACAAATATGTTTAGGTAAATCTGTGTCAGAGGAATGGGGCGCATTCAAGAAGGAAATAGGGAGGGTACTGGGCCAACGTAGAGTCATAGACACAGAGAGATGTACAGCATGGAAACAGAGCCTTCGGTCCAACTCGTCCATGCCGACCAGATATCCCAACCCAATCTAGTCCCACCTGCCAGCACCTGGCCCATATCCCTCCAAACCCTTCCTATTCATATACCCATCCAAATGCCTCTTAAATGTTGCAATTGTACCAGCCTCCACCACTTCCTCTGGCAGCTCATTCCATACACATACCACGTGAAAGAGTTGCCCCTTAGGTCTCTTTTATATCTTTCCCCTCTCACCCTAAACCTATGCCCTCTAGTTCTGGACACCCTGACCCCAGGGAAAAGACTTTGCCTGTTTACCCTATCCATGCCCCTCATAATTTTGTAAACCTCTATAAGTTCACCCCTCAGCCTCCGACGCTCCAGGGAAAACAGCCCCAGCCTGTTCAGCCTCTCCCTGTAGCTCAAATCCTCAAACCCTTTGAACCCTTTCAAGTTTCACAACATCTTTCCGATAGGAAGGAGACCAGAATTGCACGCAATATTCCAACAGTGGCCTAACCAATGTCCTGTACAGTTGCAACATGACCTCCCAACTCCTGTACTCAATACTCTGACCAATAAAGGAAAGCATACCAAACGCCTTCTTCACTATCCTATCTACCTGTGACTCCACTTTCAAGGAGCTATGAACCTGCACTCCAAGGTCTCCTTGTTCAGCAACACTCCCTAGGACCTTACCATTAAGTGTATAAGTCCTGCTAAGATTTGCTGTCCCAAAATGCAGCACCTTACATTTATCTGAATTAAACTCCATCTGCCACTTCTCAACCCATTGGCCCATCTGGTTAGGATTCTGTTGTAATCTGAGGTAATCTTCTTCGCTGTCCACTACATCTCCAATTTTGGTGTCATCTGCAACTTACTAACTGTACTTGTTATGCTGGCATCCAAATCATTTATGTAAATGACAAAAAGTAGAGGACTCAGCACCGATCCTTGTGGCACTCCACTGGTCACAGGCCTCCAGTCTGAAAAACAACCCTCCACCACCACCACCCTCTGTCTTCTACCTTTGAGCCAATTCCATATCCAAATGTCACCTGTGACTATCGATTATACAAATCACTTCTCTAGCTTCCCACAGAGTTCTCGGGTACATCTGATCAGGTCCTGGGGATTTATCCACCCTTACCCGTTTCAAGATATCTAGCACTTCCTCCTCTGGAATATGGACATTTTGCAAGATGTCACCATCTAATTCCCTACAGTCTATATCTTCCATATCCTTTTCCACAGTAAATACTGATGCAAAATATTCATTTAGTATCTCCCCCATTTTCTGCGGATCCACACAAAGGCCGCCTTGCTGATCTTTGAGGGGCCCTATTCTCTCCCTAGTTACCCTTTTGTCCTTAATATATTTGTAAAACCCTTTGGATTCTCCTTAATTCTATTTGCCAAAGCTATCTCATGTCCCCCTTTTGCCCTCCTGATTTCCCTCTTAAGTATACTCCTACTGTCTTTATACTCTTCTAAGGATTCACTCGATCTACCTGTCTGTACCTGACATATCCGTCCTTCTTTGTCTTAACCAGACCCTCAATTTCTTTAGTCGTCCAGCATTCCCTATACCTACCAGCCTTTCCTTTCACCCTGACAGGAATATACTTTCTCTGGATTCTTGTTATCTCATTTCTGAAGGCTTCCCATTTTCCAGCCATCCCTTTACCTACAAACATCTGCCTCCAATCAGCTTTTGAAAGTTCTTGCCTAATATCGTCAAAATTGGTCTTTCTTCAATTTAGAACTTCAACTTTTAGATCTGGTCTATCCTTTTCCATCACTATTTTAAAATGAATAGAATTATGGTCACTGGCCCCAAAGTGCTCCCCCACTGACTCCTCAGTCACCTGCCCTGCCTTATTTCCCAAGAGTAGGTCAAGTTTTGCACCTTCTATAGTAGGTACATCCACAAACTGAATCAGGAAATTGTCTTGTACACACTTAAGAAATTCCTCTCCATCTAAACCTTTAACACTTTGTTTGGATGTTTGGAAAGTTAAAATCCTCTACCATAACTACCCTATTATTCTTACAGATAGCTGAGATCTCCTTACAAGTTTGTTTCTCAATTTCCCTCTGACTATTGGGGTGGTCTATAATACAATCCCAATAAGGGGATCATCCCTATTTTATTTCTCAGTTCCACCCAAATAACTTCCCTGTATGCATTTCCGGGAATATCCTCCCTCAGCACAGCTGTAACGCTATCCCTTATCAAAAATGTCACTCCCCCTCCTCTCTTGCCTCCCTTTCTATCCTTCCTGTAGCATTTGTATCCTGGAACATTAAGCTGCCAGTCCTGCCCATCCCTGAGCCATATTTCTGTAATTGCTATGAACATCTTCCAATAAAGACAAAAAGGTAGCACCAACAAATCCTGTGAGCACTGCATATCAAAGAATGTACAGGATTAGATAAGAGGAAAAGGGAGGCCTATGGCAGACTCCAAGGGCTCCACAGCAGAATTCCTACAGGTCTATAGATGTGCAAGGGAAGACTTGAAAAGGAAATTGAGAACAAAAAGGGGGCTTGAAAGAATAATGGCAGGTAAAATAAAGGAAAATCTCAAATATTTTACATTAAGGGTAAAAGGATAACTAAGGAAAGAGTAGGGGCCATTGAGTGGTAATTTGTATGTGGAGCTAGAAGATGTGTTTAGGAATCTAAATGAATATTTTGTGTCAGTGTTCATTATTGAAAGGAATAGTGTGGGGATAGAAATCTGGCATAAGGACTGTGATTTTTATTTTCTAATTAACCTGTTCAGAAATGTTATTACACTCCTCTAGAACTGGTGGCACTTGAACCCAAATCTCCTGGATCAGAGCTAGGGCCACTGCCACTGAATTGCATGAGTGGCAGGAAGCATAATATAATGGTTGAGGGGCACTTTTGTGAGAGGAAGGCCAAGTCCAGTGGAGTTCCACAGGATCAATGTTAGAGGCCTTGCTTTTTGTATTGTGTAGACTGAATGAAGGAGGTTTCATCAGTAAGTTTGTGAATGTTACTGAAATTAGCAGTGTGGAAATGAAGCTAAAAGAATAGTTTTAGATTACAGAAGGATATAGGACAAATAAGGGAATGGACTTAATGAACAGTAGGATCTGGGAAGCACTGAGGGTGGGGGGAACTTGCTGTGCATGTCCTCCGGTCCCTTAAAATAGCAGGACAGGTTGTTAAAGTGGTTAGGCATGCATATGGGATACTTGCCTTTATTAGTTGAGGCATAAGCTTTAAGAGCAGGGAGGTGCTGGAACTGTGTAAAACGTTGGTTCAGCCACAGCTGGAGAATTGTGTACAGTTCTGGAATCTACATTCTTGGAGGGATGTGTTTGCTCTGGAGAGGGTACCGAGGAAATTTCCCAGGATGTTGCCTGGGCTGGAGAGATTTAGTGCTGAAGAGAGTTTGGATAGACTGGGGTTGTTTTGTTGGAACAGAGGAGACTGAGAGGGGACATGATTGAGATGGATAAGATAATGAGGCACATAGACCCTGTGGGCAGATGGGAAGAAACATTTTCCCTTAGTGAAGGAATCAATGACCAGGGGCATAAAGTAAGGGGTAGAAAGTTTAGGGGCAATGTGAGGAAAATGTTTTGACCCAGAGGGTAGTGGAAATCTGGAACTCACTACCTGTAAGGATGGTAGAGTCAGAAACCCTTATTACATTCAAGACGTATTTGGATATACAATTGTGCTGCCAAAGCATACAAGGTTATGGACTATGTGCTGGAAAATGGGAACAGAATTGTTATGGTTGTTATTGAGTGGAGAAGAAATGATAGGCAGAAGGGCCTTTTTCTGTCCTGTAGACCTCCATGGTTCCAAGGTCATAGTTTTTCTGAATGTGACCTCAATTCCACTCTCCTGTGTACTCCCGACAATACTTGACTCTCTTGTTAGTCAACAATCTATCTAATTCTGTTCTAAAAGTATTCATCTTAGCCAACACCACTGTCTGGGGAAGAGAATTTCACAAGATCATAACCCTAGTACCATCCTAATAGTAACAGATAATGCAGATGTAGTCGAAATGGAGAAACTTAGAACAACCATTAATCACAAGGGAAAAGTACTGAGCAAACTATTGAGCTTGAAAGCAGGTTAAGTCCCTAGGGTCTGATGGTCTACATCCGAGGCTCTTAAAGAAAGTGGCAGCAGAGATAGTGAATCCGTTGGTTATTAGTTTGGACCAGACCTAGTCCCCTCAAAGTAGAATAAAAAGATTGCCTAGACCCCAACCATGTTCTTAGTTTTAAAGGCAAGTGTAAGGCATTGTGTTCCAGATGCAATTTGATTGCTCAAACTATCAGGCGAGAAGCAAAACACACTTTATTTTCGCATTTCAGTTAAAGTACAAACAAAAGAAAGAAGAATCAGAATAACTTAACTCTATTCAAAAACTTAACAGAATAATAGGTTATTTAAGTAAACAGTAACTGTTCCACTATAGTAACATCCCATAAACACGCCCTTTACAAAGGCAAATTCACTAAAATAGATTGTCTTACACGCAGTTCTAGCAGCAGGAGGAGAACCTAAGCTGTTAGCTGTACCAGCGAGAGGAATAACAGCTTCCATATCCAGCTTCAAGACCCCAGCAACCACTGAAAGTTTAACGAAAATCCTGGTTCTGTGAGAACTTGACTCCCACCCTTTCATGCTGCTTCTATTGTTCCAACTATTAAAAAAATACCCAAGGCCTCACAAGCTGTTTACATTATGGGCTTGGAACAGACAATTTTTCACCTATGGCTCAAAACCTCTCTTCAAGAACCAGAACAAAATATATAACTTTAAGCCATAGTATCATCACAGTTATAATATTCCATATTTTCTTCGAAGCGAGAAAGATTCCAGTGGATTGGAAAAATGCTCATACAGGCAGTCCCCAGTTTGTGAGCAGGTTCTGTTTTGGAGTCCAATCACAAGTCAATTTGTGTGCAAGTCAGAACACAATGCAGGACAAGAATGCAGCTGCTCACAAGTATAAGAAATGTTTGTATGTTGGGTCTTTTACACCTCCTGTATGGAATCACATTCGTAAGTACGTGTTCATCAGTTGGATGTTCAGAAATTGGGGGCCACCTAAATGATGCCCTTATTCAAAAACACAAATACGGCAGAAAGTGGGATACTACAGCAGTTAGTTTCACGTGTCATTGGGAATTTGTTAGAATCCATTATTAACGAAGGACATTTGAAAGTCAAAACAGAATCCATCAGTCATCATGGTTTTATGTAGGATAAATCATGTTTGACTAATTTGCTAGAGCTCTTCAAACAAGTAGCAAGCATGGAGTCAAATGGGGATCCTGTAGCTGTATATTTAGATTGCCAGAACCAGGATATTTGATAAAGTGCGACACAAAGGTTAATACACAAGGTAAGATCACATGGGGTTGTGGGTAACTTATTGCTTCGATAGAGGATTAGCTAACCAAATAGAAAGCAGAGTATGGATAAATTGGTCTTTTTCTTGGCAAAGTATAACTAGTGGGTACCACAGGGTTCGGTCCTGGGTCCCCAACTATTTACAATCTGATTCAACAACTTGGCAGCAGGGACGGAACGTATTATAGCTAAATTTTCAGATGACACTAAATACATGGGAATGTAGGTGGTGATGAAGAAAAAAGAAATTTACAAATGGGCAAAAATTTGGCAGATGAAGTTTAATGTGGATTAGTGTGTGGTTATCCATTTTGGTCAAAAGAACAGAAAGGCAATTTATTATCCAAATGGAGAAAACCATTAGAGGCTTCAGTGCTGAGATGGCCTTGTGCATGACTCGCAGGAAGGTAGCATGCAGGTACAGTAAGTAATAAGGAAGGCAAATGGAATCTTGGCATTTATCGCTAAGGGAATTAGAAAAGTAGAGAAGTATTGCTGCAGATGTACAGAGCAAGAGTGAGACTGCACCTGTATAAGGCATTAGTGGGACCACTTCTGGACTATTGCATACAATTTTGGTCCCCTTATTTGAGGAGAGACTATAGTTGCATTGGAAGTAGTTCAGAGGAGGTTCATTTGCTTGATTCCAGAGATGACTGGATTGTCTTAGGAAGAGAGATTGAGAAGTTCAGGCCAATACACTGTAGACTTTAACTGATTGAGAGGAGATCTAATTGATCTATATTAGACACTAAAAGAGGATTGACAAAGCAAACCAATGTCCTTGGGGGGCAATGTAGAATATGAGGTCATAGTTTTATGATAAGCGGTAGTAGATTTAAAAACAGATGAGGAATTCCTTCTCTTGAAGGGTCATGATTCTGTGGAATTATCTACCCAAGAGTGTGGTGCATACCAGATCTTTCAGCAAGTTGGAGGAAGAGAGACAGATTTTTTAGATTACTTAGTGTGGAAACAGGCCCTTCGGCCCAACAAGTCCACACCGACCCTCCAAAGAGCAACCCACCCAGACCCATTCACCCCTTCACCTAATACTACGGGCAATTTAGCATGGCCAATTCACCTAACCTGCACATTTTTGGACTGTGGGAGGAAACCGGAGCACCCGGAGGAAACCCACGCAGACACGGGGAGAATGTGCAAACTCCACACAGACAGTTGCCCGAGGCGGGAATTGAACCCGGGTCTCTGTTGCTGTGAGGCAGCAGTGCTAACCACTGTGCTACCGTGTGACTTTTAATGAGTAATGGGTTGAAGGATTATGGAAAATGGGTATGAAAGTGGAGTTGAGGCCAAGATGGGATCAGCATAATTGTGTAAAATGGCTGCATTGCCTACTCCTGCTCCTAGTTCTGTTTTCATATTCTAATAAGCCAGTAGTTAAGAAGGCAGTGGATGTCATTTATTTTGAGAGGACTTGAATATAAAAGCAGGGATGCACTTCTGAGGTTCTATAAGGCTCTGGTCAGACCACATTTGGAGTATTGTGTGCAGTTTTGAGCCCCATATCTCAGGAAGGATGTACTGCCTGGTGCGTGTTCAGAGGAGGTTCATGAGAATGATCCCAGGAATGAAAAGCTTAACATATGAGGAACGCTTGAGACTCTGGGTCTATACTCAATGGAGTTGAGGAGGATGAGGGGTGATATAATTGAAATATACAGAATACTGAATGGCCTGGACAGAGTAGATGTTGGGAAGATATTTCCATTGGTAGGAGCGACCAGGACCTGAGGGCACAGCTTTAGAGTAAAGGGAAGATCCTTTCGAACAGAAATAAGGAGAAATTTCTTCAGCCAGAGAGTGGGGAATCTGTGGAATTCATTACCACAGAGGGCTGTGGAGGCCAGGTCATTGAGTACAGTTAAGACTGAGATAGATAGTTTCTTGATTGTCAAGGGGATCAAGGGTTACAGGAAGAAAGTGGGAGAATGGGATTGAGGAACTTATCAGCCATGATTGAATGGCGGAGCAGACTCTACGGGCTATACGGCCTAATTTCTGCTCCTCTGTCTTATGGTCAAAATGAAGGGCAGACTTCCATTATGTGTATACCACCAAGTTTATGAAAAATAGGAAAGAAGACAGAATAAATCTGTGGATATATGATTTAAATGACACCATATGTAAGTTTAGAAACTATAGAATCTAAACTTAATGTAAGGTTGGCTGAGAGAATCAGTAAGGGAATAAAGGGTTACAGGGAAAAGACAAGAAAGTGGACTTGAGGATTATTAGAACAGCCATGGTGTAATTTCATGGTTAGAGACAAAAAAACTGCAGATGCTGGAATCCAAAGTAGACAAGCAGGAGGCTGGAAGATCACAATAAACCAGGCAGCGTTAGGAGATGGGGGTGGAGATGTCGATATTTCGGGTGTAACCTGGGTTACACCTGAAACATCAGCTTCTACACCTCCTGATGCTGCCTGGCTTGCTGTGTTCTTCCATAATGTCATTACATGGCAGAGAAGATGTGATGGGCGAAATGACCAACCTCTGCTCTCACATCTTGGGATCTTGAGGGATAAATGAAGAATTCCACGGTTTTGAAATTTCAAGAAAGAATTAGGTGTGGAAATGGTGTGTGAAGACTTAATTTTAATATTTTGAGATTTATAGAGGGGGTGGCACTGGAAAAGCACAGCAGGTCAGGCAGCATCTGAGGAGCAGGAATGTGGGGGGCTGAGAGATAAATAGGAGGTGGAGTAGGACTGAAAGGAGGTAGCTGGGAAGGTGATAGGTAGATGCAGGTTGCAGGGGGGAATAGGTCAGAGTGGAGGGTGGGGTGGATAGGTGGGAAGGAAGATGTACAAGTGGAACAATTCAAGAGTGTGGTGCTGAGTTGGAGGGTTGGATCTAGGAAGGGGTGGGGGGAGGGGAGATGAGGAAACTGGTGAAATCAACATTGATGCCCGTGTTTGAGGGTCCCAAGATGGAAGATGAGACGTTCTTCCACCAGGCATCAGTTGGCTAGGAGGTGTAGATGTTAGAAAACAACGCAACAGGTGTAAAACCTGCATCCACACCTCCCCCCTCACCTCCATCCAAGGCCCCAAAGGATCCTTCTACATCTGGCAGAGATTTTCCTGCACATCCAAGCATCTCATCTACTGTGGTCTCTTCTACACTGGGGAGACAGGACGCCCAACTTGCAGAACGTTTCAGAGAACATCTATGGGACACATGCACCAATCAACCCCACTGCCTGTGGCCAACCACTTCAACTTCCCCTCCCACTTTGCCAAGGGCATGCAAGTCCTGGGCCTCCTCCACAGCCAAACGCTAAGCCCCTCTCTGCCCCCCCCCCACCCACATTCCTGATGAAGGGCTTATGCCTGAAATGTCGGTTCTCCTGCTCCTCAGATGCTACCTGACCTCCTGTGCTTTTCCAGCACCATGCTTTTCGACTCTGATCTCCAACATCTGCAGTCCTCACTTTTTCCTAGGTATAGACGAAGCACATGTAGACTGTGTAAGTTGCTCAAATACGTGGTTCAAGGGACGGAAATGTAAAATTCAGATGTTAGAAAATATTTGTGCTTTTGTGTTCTTCTTTCTTACATGAATAAGCAACATATATGACAGTGTTACTGGAGAATAACAATATCTTATATTTCGTAGTACTATCAAGATTGGATTCTGCTTTGTGATCCTATCTAAAACCAATAGAACACAAAATGAAAATGACAGAAAATGTGGATGTCGAGACCTACTATTACTCCATTCCCCAACCTGTATGTCTTTTCTTCAATCCCATTGGAATTGTCACTGGCTACACCTTCCTCATCTGCTGTGATGGCTCAGAGATAGAAATTGTTGGCTGACCCTCTTGACATTTGTCTTTGTTACCATTGCTTCCTTGAGCTATCACTTGATAGTCATCTAATCAAGGGCTGAGGTGAACAATACCCATCTGGCAATCAACCAGTCGAGGTCTAGAAAACTAAACTCCTGCTTTTTGTCACCCTCATACTCATCAATCTTGTTCACAAATCTGGTGTGAAGTGTGAACTGGCTGGATATACAGGAAGTTGGTCTGCAGGGGACATAAAGGAATAGTCACCGTCACTCACCTAATAATTGGGAGCATCATTGGGAAAGTATCCTTGGAGGGTGGGGAGAAGAGAAACCTGTGACAGAGTGCAGTATTACCCTCAGGGCTGCTCCTGCTCATTGCAGCCTTTATAAGGAAAGATGCATTCTTCGGTAAAATTTACAGTCAAGTCCCTACAGTGTCATAACTGGGGGCTCTGTTCACTAATTTAGGTGGATTTTCTTGCTACTTGAAAGGACTGGTTTAAATTACATCCTGCAGAAGGCAGCAGGATTGGAGGCATGTGTTTCTTTGTATCAACTGTGCAGCAATATAATCAGCTCTTTAATCATTTGTGAATCTACATCAAATTTGGCTCATGGAACTTGTTTAAAAACAATCTTTTATCTCACTTATTTCCTTTCTCTTTCTGTCTGTTTTTTTTCTCTATTTTCTCTCTGTCTTTCTCTCTTCATTTCTCTGCCTTATCTCTTTGTTTTCAAAGTTATTGTTCATTTCCAAATGACAGCATCATAGTGAAAGGAGTCAAAAGTATGTATAAGACAGGACAGCTTCGTTTTATTCGTGGGTTTCTGAATTCCTTTGAAGAACCGATTGCAGTGGGAGGGGGTGCATCTTGACTGTCATCCTGTTTGCTATTTCTCCAGCTTAGAGATTGAACTTTGCACAAAATCCTGGGAGTGAACCTGGTGACTTCTATTCATTCTCCATGAAACAACACTGCCAGAAAGGAATGTAGAGATTGATGAGGGTGGCGGGGAGGGAATTCAGAGTGTAAGGAAACAGTGAAATGTTTGAAAGAAGGTCTGGGGACAGTCACAGCAACATGACCCATGATGACAAAATCTGTTTCATGAGATCAAGTTTCATGCAACCCTGAGCCTTCAGCACCCATGTTTTCAGTATCTACCTTGTGTGAAGAACCCAAATTCCCAATGCAGTAGTTTATTATCTTCTATCTTGGTTTTGTAATTACATTAGGATTTTAGGTTTCTGATGTTAAATTGAAATTCCTATATTTGGATTGTTTGGGGATTTTTGGTTGTGTTTTCTAAATGTGGAATATGGTATGATTCCTTCATTTTTTCAGTGCAATTGAAGAGTAATCAGAAGGCACTGCAGCAACAAACACTTAAGTTTTCAGCTGGCCAAAGGTACTGACTCATGCAGGACCACCAGATGTTAGTATATGGGCACAAGTGATTTGGAAGGCAAATGGAATCTTGCTATTTGTGAGAGGAATGGAATATCAAGGAGAAAGGTTCACCTTTACGCAAGGCATCGGTGACCCACATTACAGAGATTGTCTGCTGTGTGGGGCCATGGTAAAGTGAGAAGCATGCCTTGAAATTCTTGAGAAGCTAAGCCAATTCCCATTGCCATGTTACACCATATATGCATGGCAAGTTGGCACTGCACGTGCATGGACATTCATCACCGTTCATGGACTGGAGATGGGACATCTGCTCATGATGCAGCCTGCTTACAAACATTCGGTCTGAGCATGTGCAATGATCGAGAATCAGAGGAAACTGCACGTCTGCAATAAAGAGATGTGCAATAGTTGGAACAACTGGTGACCTGACCTGCCTGCCTGGACACATTTCCACATTAGCAAGATTTTTAGGTAAATATTTTTGGAATTTTTTTTAGTTAATCTACTGATCAAAGTTTTAGATCCTATGAAATGGATAACTTTCTTGTCAAAAAAGACACTTCCTTTGTTAATTCAGCTAAAACATCTGAATGCAAAGAACAAAAACCAAGAACTATTCAGAGACCAGACAATGAGAGCTATCTAACTTGGGATTTTCATGGACAGAAGATGCTGCTCACTCCTTTCCTGAATGACTCATCTGCAGAGAGAAGTTGGCAAATTCTGTGGCAATCCAAATTAAGTTAAGACGCCATTTATAGATGAAACATCCGTATCTTGCAAAAAAACACATGCGGTACTAAAGAATTTGAGAGAACAAAACATTAACCAGTCTCAACATCTGATGGAGTTTATACGGCTGACAAATAAAGCTCAAGGTCAAAAAGTGTGGTGCTGGGGAAGCCCAGTAAGTCAGGCATCATCCAAGGAGCAAATGAATCAATGTTTCGGGCATTAGCCCTTCTTCAGGAACGTGGGGGAGCAGAGAAGGGGGCTGGGAGATAAATAGGAGGGTGGGGGTGATGTTCCCCACTGCCCTATTCCTGATGAAGGACTTATGTCCAAAATTTCAATTCTCCTCCTCGAATACTCCCTGACCTGCTTTGCTTTCCCAGCACCACACTTTTCGACTCCAATCTCTTGCATCTGCAGTCCTCACTTTCTCCTAGATAAAGCTCAAGGGACAATTCTCTGGTGATAGAGCTTTTGAGTGGTGTGAGTCTGGGGAAGTTTTTAGTAGAGCAGTTGGTAGATGTTTGGTCAAGGTTCATTAAATATTTTTAAAGCTGAGTCAGTCCCATTCTTTACTAACAAGGGAATCAAAGGGTATTGGGGTAGGCAGGAATGTTGAGTTGTGGTGCAGTGGTAGAATCCCTCCCTCTTGGACTAGGAAGCCTGAGTTCAAGTCTCATCTGCTCCAGAGGTGCGTAATAGCACCTCCGAACAGGTTAATTAGAGAAAAAAGGCCAATACGACAATCAGGCCATGATCAGGTTGAATGGTGAAGCAAAGATGAGGAGCATAATTACTTACTGATGTTCCCCTTCCTGATATATGCTACTCTGAGCTCCACATTCTGTTTGTGAATTTTCATTAGGTACCACTAGTTACTAATGTTGAGTTGTAGCATTCTTACTTTGTGCCTGTTCATTTGTCAGTTCTCTGCACAAAATGAGCAGCATGTTAATTTTGATTAAGTAAACAGCTGCTTTAGAATACTTGAATTCATTTAACATAATTAACAATGAAAATGGGAGGATTATGCAACGTCATTCATTAACAAATCCATGTAACAGTGTTAGAATCACAGAAACCCTACAGCAGGCCATTCAGCCCAGTGAATCTGTACTGACCCTCCAAAGAGCATCACACCCAGACCTCTGTGCTCCCCCTGCTCCCCCCCCCCACTACCCTGGCATTTCCCATGGCTATACCACCTACCCTGTACACTGCTGGACACTAATTTAGCATCCAAACTGCCTAACCTGCAGGAAACCAGAGTACCCACAGGAAACATGCAGATTTGTAGAGAATGTGCAAACTCTACACAGACAGTCACCCAAAGGTAGAATTGAACCCGAATCCCTGGCAGTGAGGCAGCAGTGCTAACCACTATCAATTCTCAAATTACTAATCAGCCTGTGACTGACACTCATTAACTCGACCTGGAACACTCACTGATTCAGCTTTGAAACAGCCTAATAGATGCATATCATGTTGAAAAATTATATTTTCTTCAAATTACTGATGAAATGCATTGCCCGAATAATTAGCAAAAATTTCAATGCCCCAATATGATGTCGGAGTTTAGGCACTATAAAATTTGTGCAAGCCCATTAAACTGAAAGACAATGTGTGGTCAGCTGGTTTGAAGTTTTTTGGCATTCCTGGCAAGCAAGATGGTTTCCTCTATTTGCCAGGAGATGTCTGTCAAGAGGAGTCATCCCCTCCCTCTGGATGTAACCGGCTCTTTCCTGTTTTCTGTTTTGGGTACAATGAAGCAACAGAAAGGAAGTTGCAGGACCTAGATGAAGGAGAAGAGTTTACTAACAGGCAATCCTATAAGGAGAGGGCAAGTTGGAAGTAAAAATTTCAGTTTTAAGCAAACCTTCCTATTGTTGCCTTTTTGAGGAGGCATCATGTGCCTGGAACTTTAATAATGCTGTCCATGTTTGTTACACAAAGGCCTTTTCACTACTGGTCTCTTCTGAGCATGGGAGAGCCTCTCGATGCACTCGGTGCTATTTTATGGTGCTTTGCTTAGTGTAAGCCTTCAAATCCAATGCTTTCTGATAAACAGCACCTCTGGCACTCCAGGTAGATTACATGCTCAAAACCCAGAGTGAGACTTGAATCTGTCTAATTCAAATGTGAAAATTTTATCTACTGAAGCAAGCTTACTTTCAGAGAGGACAAAGCTTTTCTCATCCCAGTACATTCTTGTATAACACACAATCTGTGCTCCACAGTGACCTCGCACTGTTGAAAATCGCGCTGTTGAAGATCACTATACCCATTCATTATCATTCAAATAGTGGCCACAACTCGTCAATTGCGTGATAGCAGATTCACGTTGACAAAGCTTGTGTTATACCAGAATGTGCTGTATTAAAACTCCTTACTATTTTGCTTTACTCTGGATCCTACATAGAACATAGAACATGGAAAAATACAGCGCAGTACAGGCCCTTTGGCCCTCGATGTTGCGCCGACCCAAGCCCACCTAACCTACACTAGCCCACTATCCTCCATATGCCTATCCAATGCCCGCTTAAATGCCCATAAAGAGGGAGAGTCCACCACTGCTACTGGCAGGGCATTCCATGAACTCACGATTCGCTGAGTAAAGAATCTACCCCTAACATCTGTCCTATACCTACCACCCCTTAATTTAAAGCTATGCCCCCTCGTAATAGCTGACTACATACGTGGAAAAAGGTTCACATGGTCAACCCTATCTAAACCCCTAATCATCTTGTACATCTCTATCAAGTCACCCCTAAACCTTCTTTTATCCAATGAAAACAGCCCCAAGTGCCTCAGCCTTTCCTCATACGATCTTCCTACCATACCAGGCAACATCCTGGTAAACCTCCTCTGCACCCGTTCCAGTGCCTCCACATCCTTCCTATAGTATGGCGACCAAAACTGCACACAATACTCCAGATGCGGCCGCACCAGAGTCTTATACAACTGCAACATGACCTCAGTACTCCGGAACTCAATTCCTCTACCAATAAAAGCCAGTACGCCATATGCCTTCTTCACCGCACTATTTACCTAGGTGGCAACTTTCAGAGATCTGTGTACATGGACACCAAGATCCCTCTGCTCATCCACACTACCAATTATCCGACCATTAGCCCAGTACCCCATCCTAAATCAAATATCTATCTTGAGACTAATACCTGGATTGAACAAATTTTCTAATGAGGAAAGGTTGGACAGGGTGGCATGGTGGCTCAGTGGCTAGCACTGTTACCTCACAGCACCAAGGACCTGGGTTCAATTCCACCCTTGGGCCACTGTCTGTGTGGAGTTTGCATATTCTCCCTGGGTTTGCTCTGGTTTCCTCCTTGAGTACTTTTAAGGGAACCGTAGATACATTCTTCTTAACCAAAGAGTTGAAAGCCATTGGGGATAGGCTGGAAGGTAAATTTGAGATTATAATCAGACCAGCCATGACTTTACTGAATTGAGGAGCAAGCTAGAGGGGCTAAATGGCTTATCCCATCTCTGATTTGTGTTTCTCTAACTCCCGTTTTCACATATTGAGTTTTCTTATGAGAATCTTGACAAAGTATTGAAAGATCAGACAAAACAAACATTTGAAATTCTCATCCTTGTTTTTAAATCTCTCTATGATACTTCTGTAACCTGCTCTAGCCCCACAACTCTCCAGGATAACGGAATTCCCCTCATTTTGACCTTTTCAGCATTCCCAATTTTATTTCCTCCTCAGTAATAATTGTATTTTCAGCTGCTAAGGCTCTCAGCTCTGAAATTCTCTCTCTCAATCTCTCTGGCTTTCTGCTGATCTCTTCCTTTCCGACACTGTTCAAAACCTATCTCTTCGATCAAGCTTTTGGTCATCAAGATAACAGACCCTTTTGTGGTTTGTTGTCAAATTTTGCTTTATAAATCACCTGTGACGTATCATTTATTTATTTTATTACATTAAAAGTGGTATATATGTTAATGACTTGGAGGAAGGAAGCAAATATACTGTAGCCAAATTTGCAGATGACACAAGAGATGGAAAGGCAGGTTGTGGATATGAACAATTTCAGAGAGATAAATAAGTGTCAAACAGTTGGAAAATGGAGTATAATGTGGAAAAATGTGAAATTGTTCATTTTGGAAGGTAGTACAAAAGAAGAGCATATTATTTAAATGAGAGAAACTACAGAAACATGTTACACAAATGGACTTGGGAAAAATTGTACACAAAACCCAGAGCGCTAGCACACCGTAGGTGTGGCAGGTAGTAAGGGAGACTAATGGAATGTTGGTCCTTGTTTCAATGAGGCTACAGCGTTAGAGTAGGGAAATCTTGCTGCAACTATGCAAGGTGCTGGTAAGACCATATCCGGAGTACTGTAAGCAGTTAAATGAGTACAGTGAAAAGTTTACAAGTGGCCACGTATGGTGGTGATCATAGGTACAAAGGTACCTGGGTACAGATTACTCAGTATGAGTTCTTCAGGAAAAACGTTTAGAAAAATAAAGAAGTAAAATATCCAACATTGCAGATCTCGGAATAAATTGAAAAATAGTGAAATGAAAAGTTCAGAACAACAGTCCTTCCAACCTAGTCCACACAAGCACCTAGCCTCCAATCCACACCAGGCCTTGTCTACAGATCACTGGACTTCACATCGCACCTCTCAAGGACAGGACATCACTTTGGAATCACTTTGGATGTCCAAGCTAAAGCCACGCCAAACCAAAAGACTGCCACAAGCCACCAAAAGACCGTCATGACAGGTCAAGAGACCGCCATGGGCCACCGAGAGACTGCTATGTCAGTCCGGGAGATTACCACACTAAGCTGAAAGACCGCCATGCCGGGACAAGAGATCCATGCCAGAATGAGAGACTACCACATCAGGCTGGGAGACCACCTCACTGATTGTGTTGTGGCCAAGAGTCCAAGTCTCTGAGACCAGAAGTTCAGGATGTTGCTGAGAAGAAAGAACAAAAAACACGAGACAAAAAGAAAAAGAAATGGATGGAGTGGATGAGCTCCAGCTGAAGCATCCTACTGTGCTGCCATCTCGGTTAACTCTTGGCTTTGGTGCCCTTTATATAAGAAAAATTATTTTATTGGAGTCAGTTCAGAAAAGGTGCACTCGAATGAACCATGGTATGGTGAAATTGTCTCATGAACAGACTCTACTGATTGGAATTTAGAAGAGTGAGAGGTGATCTCATTGAAATATATACGATTTTTAAGAGGCTTGACAGGGTAAATGCTGAGCAGATGTTTCCCTTCAAGGGACACTCTAGGACCAGAGGCCAGACTCTCAGAGCAAAGGAGTGCCAATTTAAAACTGAGATGAGGAGGAATTTCTTCAGTCAGAGGGCTATAAGTCTTGGGCTTTCCTTGCCACGGAAAGCTGTGGGGGTAGAGTCCTTGTATATATTTAAAGCTGTTATAGATAGATTCTTGATCAGAATGGTTACAGGGAAAGGGCAGGCAAGTGGCCTGAGGAGTCTCAGATCAGACTTGATCCTACTGAATGGCAGAGCAGGCTCACTGAGCCAAATGGCCCACTCTTGTTCCTACTTCTTATGTTCTTATTTATACCTAAGTTGTTAGTTGTGCCAGTCAGTCAGTAATCAAAAGAAATGTCTTTTCCGTAGTTACACTGTCAACCATGGATTTCTTCTGTGTTATACTTGGCTCGACTGAGGAGGGAGCATGGTTCATTTATCATTATGTTGATTTATATGGGATTTACATGGGTGACACGGTGGCACAGTGGTTAGCACTGCTGCCTCACAGCACCAGAGACCCGGGTTCAATTCTGGCCTCAGGCGACTGACTGTGTGGAGTTTGCACATGCTCCCTGTGTCTGCGTGGGTTTCCTTCCACTGTCCAAAGATGTGCAGGTCAGGGTGAACTGACCATGCTAAATTACCTACGGGTGTTAGGTGAAGGGGTAAATGTAGGGGAATTGGTCTGGGTGGGTTGCGCTTCGGCGGGTCGGTGTGGACTTGTTGGGCCAAAGGGCCTGTTTCCACACTGTAAGTAATCTAATCTAATTTATTAGATTGGCCAATATCTGTTGCCCTTCCCTAACTATCCTTGAGAAGGTAGTGGTGAGTTGCCTTCTTGAACCGTTACAGTCCATTTGGTGTAAATACATGCACAGTGCTGTTAGGAAGGAAATTCAGGATTTTCACCCAGTGCCATTAAAGCAACGACCTTATATTTCCATGTCAGGATGGTGAGCAGCTTCGAGGGGAACTTGCAGGTAGTGTTGTTCCCATTTCTCTGCTGCCTTTGTCCTTCTAAATGGTAATGGACATGGGTTTGAAAGATGTTTTGTAAGGATGCTTGGTGAATTTCTGTTGTGCTTATTGTGGATGGTACCCACACCGTTAGTGTCAGTGCTGGAGGGACTGAATGGTTGTGGATGCGATGCCAATCCAGCAGTCTGCATTATCCTAGATAGTAGCTGGAAATGTGTTGCTGGAAAAGCGCAGCAGGTCAGGCAGCATCCAGGGAACAGGAGAATCGACGTTTCGGGCATAAGCCTTTATCCTAGATAGTGTCAAAAGTCTTGAATCTTGTTGAAGGTAAAATCATCCACAAGTAGAAAGCATTCCATGACACTCCTGATTTGTGCCTTGGTAGATGGCAGGCAGGCTTTGGGGAGTCAGGAAATAAGTTACTTGCTGCAGAATTCCTAGCCTCTGATCTGCTGTTGTAGCTACAGTATTTATGACTAATGCAGTTCATTTTCTGGTCAAAGGTAATCCACTGGGTGTTGAAGGTGGAGGTTTCAGTGATGGTGATGCTATTTTCACAGGGCCATGCTAAATTTGTTTGTTGGAGATGGTCATTACTGACTCTTGTATGGCACAAATGCTACTTGCCACTTGTCAGTTCAGGAATGGCTGTATTTACATATGGATGACTTCAGCACTTGACTCATTGTGAAAGGCACTAAGCACTGAGCAATCTTTAGTTAAAATACTGACTTCTGACCTTATGATGGCCGAAAGGTCACCGATGAAGCAGCTGAAGCTGGTTGGGCCTAGGACTTGCCTAAATATCTTCTGCAAAGATGTCCTAGAGTTGAGGTAACTGACCTCCAATGACCACATCCATCTTCCTTCGTGGTAAATACAACTGCAACCAGTAGATGGATTTCCTGCAAATTCCCATTGATTCTAGTTTAGTCAGAGCTTGTTAATGCCATACTCGGTCAAATGCAGAATTGCTGTCAAGGGCAGCCATTGTTGCCTCACCTCTGAGGTTCATTTATTTTATCCATGTTTGAAACAAGGCTGTAATGAGGTTAGGAGCAGAGTGTCCTTAGCAAAACACAAACTGAGCATAAGGGAGCAGGTTATTGCTACTAAATGTGGCTTGATAGCACTGTCGATGACACCTTCCATCATTTTACTGATTATCAAGAAAAAATAACAGGGGTGGTAATTGACTGAGTTGGATTTATCCTGCTTTTTATGTATGGGACACACTGGATAATTGTTTCACATTGTGGGATAGATGCCAGTGTTGTGACTGTACTGAAACAGCTTAACTAGGAGCACAAGAGGTAGAGCCATTACTAGAATGTTGTCAGGGCCCATAGATTTTGTAATATCCAGTGCCTTCATCCATCTCCTGAAAATGCACCGAGTGTATCATATTGACTACAGACTGGTATCTGTGACGCTGGAGACCTGAGAAGGAGACTGATACGGATCAGCCACTTGATGCTACTGACTGAAGATAGTTGCAAGTGGTTCGGTGTTGCCTTTTGCACAGACGTACTGGGCTCCACTACTACTCAGCATGGGATTTTTATAGGGCTTCTTACTCTAGTGAGCTGTTTATTATCCATCACTGGATGTGGCAAGACTGCAGAGCAGAGATCTAATCTTTTGAATGTGGGATTGCTTAGCACTCAATTAATTGCTGCTCACCACATAAGTAGACATTTATTTTCTAGCTTCACCAGATCTACACCTCCTTTTTTGTTATGCCTGGTGCTATTTCTGGCATGCTGTCCTGCAGTATTCAGTGAACCAGGATTGGTCCACGGCTTGATGGTGATGGTAGAGTAGGGGATATGTGAGGCCAGAAGTTTGCAGAATCTGTTTAAGTTCAATTTTGCTGCTGCTGATGGACTACAATACCTCATGGATGCCCAGTCTTGAGTTTCTAGATCTGTTCTAAGCCTTTTGCATCTACAACAATGATAGTGGGATACAATATGAAGGAGGGTATGTTTAACATGGAGACAGGCATTTGTCACTACAGGAACTGTGCAGTGATGAATTTTACTGATACTGTCATGGTCATATGCATCTGCAGTAAGTTGATCGGCAATGCTGAGGTCGAGTATGCTTTTCCCTCTTGTTGCTTCCTTCACCACCTGCTGCAGACTAATGTCAAAGAGCTATGTCCTTCAGATATGACCAGCTGAGTCAGTAGTGATGCTGCTGATCCCCCACACATGCTAATGAACGTTGAGATCCCCTTCATGGAGTACTAAGCAAACTGATGGATGCACCTGTGGGCTGACAAGTCTCCAGGTCCTGATCAGCTTAATCCTAGGGTCTTAAAAAAGTTACTGATTCAACAAGGTCCTTAGTCAGCACCTCCAAACCCACAGCCACTTCCATTGAGCAGGACAGGGACAGCAGGTACATGGGAACCACCACGCTCAAGTTCCCCTCCAAGCCACTCACTGTCCTGACCTGAGTCCAGAGTGTGGTGCTGGAAAAGTGCAGCAGATCAAGCAGCATCCAAGGAGCAGGAGAGACGACGTTTCATCCTGATGAAGGGCTTATGCCCGAAACGTCAATTCTCCTGCTCCTCGGATACTGCCTGACCTGCTGTGCTTTTCCAGCACCACACTCTCGTCTCTTGATCTCCAGCATCTACAGTCCTCACTTTCTCCTAACTACCTGACTTGCAAATATATCGCCATTCCTTCAGTTTCACTGGGTCAGAATCCTGGAATTCCCTCCCTAAGGGCATTGTGTGTCAACCCACAGCCTGTGGACTATAGCCGTTTGAGAAGGCAACTCACCCTGACCTTCTCAAGGGGCAACTAGGGACAAGCAATAAAATGCTGCTGGCCAGTGACCTCAATATTCAAAGGGGTCAATTTTTAAAAAAACTGGTATTGATGTTGATTTTCCAAAATACTTTGAAGGCAAAGGTAGGAAGACTGGTTTGGCAAGGCAATCTCAAATTTATCAGGATTAGATAAGACCATAATATATAGAAACAGAATTAGAGTTATCTCAGTTTGAAGGGTTGTCCCTTCACTCTGAGGCTGTGACTCCGGATCCTAGTCTGTCCTACCAGTGGAAGGATTTTCTCCATGTTCCCCTCTTTCCAGGCATCCTTTTTAAACTCCATCGAGTATAGACCCAGAGTCATTGACTGCTCCTCATGTGACGGTCCTTCATCCCTGGAATCATTCTTGGAAACTTCCCCTGGACCCCCTCCAAAGTCAGCACATCTTTCCTTAGATACAAGGACCAAAATTGCTCACAGCATACAGAATGCAGTTTGATCAGAGCCTTATACGACCTCCACGGTATATTCCCGCTCTTGTATTCTAGCTCTCTCGAAATGAATGCTAACATTGCATTTGCTGACTGCCAACTGATCCTGCATATTAACTTAAACTAGGACTCCCAAGGCCCATTTAGCTTCAGGTTTCTGAAGCCGTTCCCTGTTTAGAATATAGTCTGCACCTCTATTCTTCCTACCAAAGTACATAACCTCACACTTTCCCATATTATGTTGCCCACTCTCCTAGCCCATCCAAGTCCCTCTGCAGCTTCCCCGCTTCTTCAACACTAACTGTCCCTCCACCTATCTTTGTTACTAAGTTTGCAGATGACACAATGTCTAAATTCCTTCGTTAAGATCGATAATATAAAACGTGAATAGTTGTGATCCCAACAAATACCTGCAGAACTCCACTAGTCACCAGCTGCCACTCTGTAAAAGACCCCTTTAACTGCACTTCGGCCAAACAACCAATACTCTATCCAAGCCAGCACCTTGACCCCAGCAGCTTGGATTCTTATCTTATTTAGAAGCCTTGTGCTATTTTGTGTGGGAATGTGGAATTTGAAACAGATCAGCCACGCTCTTGTTTAATGGCAGAGCAGCTTCAGGTGGCTGACTGATGTACTGCCCTTGTTTTGTAGGTTTGTATGAATGAAACCATCAGTTAGCTGTTGCAGCTGTTTTTAATGCAGCATGGCTTCCATTATACTAATTAACAATAAAATAATGGCTTTACTAGAATTCTTTTCAGTTTTTATATCTGTTCCCAGCGAGTTGACTTTCAACATTGTCACCTGACTCAAATCATTGCAGCTACAGCTTCTGTCTATCTGTATTTCAGTGTTGGAACTTTGGGTGAATTAATCCTGAAGTATCTGTGATGATGAGCATTTTGTGAATTACAACTTCTGTGAGGTGGTCACATTGCAGCTGATGACTGAACAGGCAGAAAGAGTGTGAGTGACCATCAGGGAGAATAGAGGAAGGCTGGTAGTGCAGTAGTCCCCTGTGACTATCCTCCTTTCTAATCATTTAGAGACTGTTGGGGAAGATGGCTATGTAGTGAAAGCAGTGGGAGCTAACATCACAGTGAAGATTTGGACTCCTGGAGGGGCCTCTCAGTTCCGCGATCGGTCAAATAAACACCAGCAGCTCGGTCTCTTTTGGCAAGTTCTAACAATTTATTACGACACTGGGCAAAGGTCATCCAGCAACACAGGGTTAAGCACCTCTGTGTACTCTGGAAAAGCTGCGCACAATCTTAAAATACAAACAACTTTTGTAGGTCTCTTAACAAACAGAACAGCCTTAATTGCAAAATTAATCCAATAAAATGAAATATGATAAATAGACATAAAATTAAGCCAATGATATTTCCTGGGAACGGACTTGTTTTGGGCTTCTTTATGTCTGGGATACCTGGTTCCCAAGGTCAGTTAGGATACTTTAATAATGTCAGTCTTACTTAGTTAATTCATACCATGAACAGGGCATTGTTTGCTAATATCTTTCAATTAGTTCAGAAATGCAGTTTTCAGCAGAGTTAGATGCCATTGCTCCTAGAAGCCATTTTGTTGTGTTATTTTATGTTAATTGCATTAAGAAGCCATTTTGTAGATAGTAAAAGCATACATTAAATGGTTGCTCCTGACAACAGCCTTAGTACAGACTTAGATCCTCAACAGCAATATTGTTGGATTGGCAGCACAAGAGGCAAAAACAAGGACTGCAGATGCTGGAAACCAGAGTCTAGATTAGCGTGGTGCTGGAAAAGCACAACAGTTCAGGCAGCATACGAGGACCAGGAAAATCAACGTTTTGGGCAAAAGCCCTTTATCAGGATAGAGATGAAGGGCTTTTGCCCAAAATGTCGATTTTCCTGCTCCTCTGATGCTGCCTGACCTGCTGTGCTTTTCCAGCACCACACTAATCTCAACTCTGCACAAGAGGCAAGGAAGAAGAATAGCATGGCTATCATGACAGGGGATTCAATTGGAAGGGAAACAAACATGCATTCGGTGACCTCCGACTCCAGGATGCTATTGTTGCCTTCCTGGTGCCAGGGTCAAGGATGTTACTTTTTCCGTGCTGTCGACTCTGAACTCTGCAACTCTTTAGATATGACTTGGAGGTGTCGGTGTTGGACTGGGGTGGGCAAAGTTAAAAATCACACAACACCAGGTTATAGTCCAACAGGTTTATTTGGAAGCACTAGCTTTCAGAGAACTGCTCCTTCATCAGGTGAAAGAGCTGGATTATAAGCTGGTGTTGTGTGATTTTTAACTCTTTAGATAGGTGAGGAGTTCTCTGAAGCATGCCAGGCCTGTCCCAGGGCCACAGTACATACAGCGGAGAAGCAAGCTCTGACAAAGTTGGGACAAAGGGCATCACTGCACCATTGTCAGAGTCGTGCAGAATGTCTATTCAAGATATCGGACAGGACTCTTCAGTGATAGAAGTGTGCAAGTTGGACTGGAGGCATTCAGACAGTGAAGTTTGAAGTTTAGGCCTGAACTCGGCCATTCTGCTGCATTCAGTGACTCAGAAAATGGAGAAGTTGGAGATGGGAAGGCAGTTAGATGAGGGATAATGGAGGAGGAAAGGAAGCGAATAACAATTCACTTGGATCTGTGTGTGATAACTAAGAAATAAAGCTATGAGTAGGGAAAGGAGTCCACAGAATAAAAGATGCATCCCGTTTAAGTACTAAAGCTAATCTTTAAATATTGCTTTTTTTACATTCAAGAAAAACTCTACCTCTTTTTAGTGGTGGGAGATGATCCATCTGCAGGCTGGTCGTCTGGTGGTGTGCGTGGGAAACTTTTTGTGAAGGCTTATTTGAATTGCACTGACATAAAAATGGAACCAGCTGTTGTGTAATTGCTTGTTAGTCACAGTTCAGAGCATGAGGGAAGAGGATTTGTTTCAGCAGAAAGTGATGAGATGGTTGGCAGCAGCTGACTTCATTCTTGACAGGGTATTTTGATAATGCTATTAGGGAGTTCAGGATTCTGACATAACATAAGAAATGAAAATATAGATCCTACTCAGGATGACATGTGACTTGGAGGGGAGTTTGCAGGTGGTGCCCAATGTCCCTGCTGTCTTTGCCCTTCAAGGTGGTAGACAGAGGAGATAGACAGACAGACAGATTTTTAACGAGTAGTGGGTTAAATTCACATCACACAAATGGCACACTATCTCCAATACAAAATCGTTTAACCAACTGTTCTGCCAAATTCTAGGGTCATCATTGACAAACTTAATTGGCCTAGCCCATAAATATTGTGACTACAAATGAATGCAGAAGCTGGATAATCTGCAATAACAAACTCATTTCCTATCTTCCCAAAGTCTTTTCAGCTTTCTATATATGAAAACATTCTCTAAACCTGACTGAGAAGTACTCTTAATATGAACACTATCCAGGACAAAGCAGTCTGCTTTGTGGTAACAGCTGTATATTTAGAATGTAGAATTAGCAAGTTGCAGCATTGCATGTATTAGATGTTACCTGTGCTACAGCCATATTGTAGGCTGATGTAGAGAATTACTATTTAAGGTGATTGATGAAATTCTGAAGAAACAGACTGCTTTGTCCTGGATAGTGTACAGCCTCTCATTCCAGATTGCCCCATTAGGGGAAACATCTGCTCTACATCGACTTTATCAATCCCCTTTTACCATCTTTTAGGGTGGGCGGCACGGAGGTTAGCACTGCTGCCTCACAGCGCCAGAGCCCTGGGTTCAATTCCCGCCTCAGGCGACTCTCTGTGTGGAGTTTGCACGTTCTCCCCGTGTCTGCGTGGGTTTCCTCCGGGTGCCCCGGTTTCCTCCCACAATCCAAAAATGTGCAGGTTAGGTGAATTGGCCATGCTAAATTGCCCGTAGTGTTAGGTGAAGGGGTAAATGTAGGAGAATGGGTCTGGGTGGGTTACGCTTCGGCAGGTCGGTGTGGACTTGTTGGGCCGAAGGGCCTGTTTCCACACTGTAAGTAATCTAATCTTATGTAACTCGTTTAGGTCTCCTATCATCTTTCTAAACTCAAACAAGTATATGCCTAAGTTGCTGAATATCTCCTCGTAAGACAAGCCTTTCACTTTTGGAATTAATCTAGTGAACCTTCTCCGAATTGCTTCCAATGTAATTGCTTCATTGGGCACAACATTGACGAGAGGAATTGGAATGTCACATCGCAGCTGTACAGGGCATTGGTGGGGCCACTTTTGAAATACAGCATACAATCCTATAGGAAGGATGTTGTTAAACTTGAGTGGGTGCAGAAAAGATTTACAAGGATGTTGCTGGGACTGGAAGGTTTGAGCTATGGGGAGAGGCTGAATAGACGGAGTTATTTTTCCCTGGAGTATTGGAGACTGAGGGGTGACCAAAGAGATTTATAAAATCATGACGGGCATTGGTAGGGTGAATAGCTGAGGTCTTTTTCCTAGGGTGGGGAAGTCCAAAACTCGAGGTGATAGGTTTAAAGTGAGCGGGGAACGATTTAAAAGGGACCTGAGAGATAACTTTCTTACACGAAGGATGGTGCATGTATGGAATGAGCTGCCAGACGAAGTGGGGGAGGCTGGTACAATTACACCATTGAAAAGGAAGGGTTCAGAGGGATTTCAGCTAAATGCAGATCCAAATGCTAGTTCAGATTGGGATGTCTGGTTGGCGTGGATGAGTTGGACTGAAGGGTCTGTATTCTATGGTGCTATGACTCCTCAAGTAAGGGGACCAAAAATATATGAAATACTCCAGATGCAGTTTCACCAATGCATTGTACAATACTTTAGCTCCATTCCTTTAGCAATAAATGCCAAAATTCCATTTGTCCACTACACCTGCATGCTAGCTTTCTCTGACTTATGCACAGATCTCTCTGCACCAAAGCACTCTGAAGTTTCTCTCTGTTTAGATAATAAGTTGCCTTTCTATTCCTCTAACCAAAAGAGACAACCTCTCACTTATTCACATCAAACTTGATCTGCCAGATTTTGGTCCAATCACATAGAACATAGAACATAGAACATAGAACAATAAAGCACAGAACAGGCCCTTCGGCCCACGATGTTGTGCCGAACTTCTAACCTAGATTAAGTACCCATCCATGTACCTATCCAAATGCCGCTTAAAGGTCGCCAATGATTCGGACTCTACCACTCCCACGGGCAGCGCATTCCATGCCCCCACCACTCTCTGGGTAAAGAACCCACCCCTGACATCTCCCCTATACCTTCCACCCTTCACCTTAAATTTATGTCCCCTTGTAACACTCTGTTGTACCCGGGGAAAAAGTTTCTGACTGTCTACTCTATCTATTCCTCTGATCATCTTATAAACCTCTATCAAGTCACCCCTCATCCTTCGCCGTTCCAACGAGAAAAGGCCGAGAACTCTCAACCTATCCTCGTACGACTTCCTCTCCATTCCAGGCAACATCCTGGTAAATCTTCTCTGCACCCTCTCCAAAGCTTCCACATCTTTCCTAAAGTGAGGCGACCAGAACTGCACACAGTACTCCAACTGTGGCCTAACCAAAGTCCTGTACAGCTGCAACATCACTTCACGACTCTTGAATTCAATCCCTCTGCTAATGAACGATAATACTCCATAGGCCTTCTTACAAACTCTATCCACCTGAGTGGCAACCTTCAAAGATCTATGTACATAGACCCCAAGATCCCTCTGTTCCTCCACCTGACTAAGAACCCTACCATTAACCCTGTATTCCGCATTCTTATTTGTTCTTCCAAAATGGACAACCTCACACTTGGCAGGGTTGAACTCCATCTGCCACTCCTCAGCCCAGCTCTGCATCATATCTAAGTCCCTCTGCAGCCGACAACAGCCCTCCTCACTGTCCACAACTCCACCTATCTTCTTATCATCTGCAAATTTACTGACCCACCCTTCGACTCCCTCATCTAAGTCATTAATAAAAATTACAAACAGCAGAGGACCCAGAACTGATCCCTGCGGAACTCCACTTGTAACTGGGCTCCAGGCTGAATATTTACCATCTACCACCACTCTCTGCCTTCGATCGGTTAGCCAGTTTTCTATCCAATTGGCCAAATTTCCCTCTATCCCATGCCTCCTGACTTTCCGCATAAGCCTACCATGGGGAACCTTATCAAATGCCTTACTAAAATCCATGTACACTACATCCACTGCTCTTCCCTCATCCACATGCTTGGTCACCTCCTCGAAGAATTCAATAAGACTTGTAAGGCAAGACCTACCCTTCACAAATCCGTGCTGGCTGTCCCTAATCAAGCAGTGTCTTTCCAGATACTCATAAATCCTATCCCTCAGTACCCTTTCCATTACTTTGCCTACCACAGAAGTAAGACTAACAGGCCTGTAATTCCCGGGGTTATCCCTATTCCCTTTTTTGAACAGGGGCACAACATTCGCTACTCTCCAGTCCCCTGGTACCACCCCCGTTGCCAGTGAAGACGAGAAGATCATTGCCAACGGTACTGCAATTTCCTCTCTTGCTTCCCACATAATCCTAGGATATATCCCGTCAGGCCCGGGGGACTTGTCTATTCTCAAGTTGTTCAAAATGTCCAACACATCTTCCTTCCTAACAGGTATCTCTTCTAGCTTACCAGTCCATTTCACACTCTCCTCTTCTACAATACGGTCCCTCTCGTTCGTAAATACTGAAGAGAAGTACTTGTTCAAGACCTCTCCTTTCTCTTCCGACTCAATACACAGTCTCCCACTACTGTCCTTGATCGGACCTACCCTCGTTCTCGTCATTCTCAGGTTTCTCACATACGCATAAAATGCCTTGGGGTTATCCTTGATCCTATCCGCCAACGATTTTTCATGCCCTCTCTTAGCTCTCCTAATCCCTTTCTTCAGGTCCCTTCTGGCTATCCTGTATCCCTCCACTGCTCTGTCTGAATCCTGTTTCCTCAACCTTATGTAAGCCTCCTTCTTCCTCTTTACCAGACATTCAACCTCTCTCGTCAACCAAGGCTCCCTCACACGACCATTTCTTTCCTGCCTGATAGGTACATACATATCATGGACACGTCGTATCTGCTCTTTGAAAAAGTTCCACATTTCCACCACATCCTTCCCTGACAGCGTATGCTCCCAACGTATGCTCCTCAAATCCTGCCTTACAGCATCGTAATTTCCCTTCCCCCAATTATAAAATCTACCTTGTTGTGCGCACCTATCTCTCTCCATAACCAAGGTGAAAGTCACAGAATTGTGGTCACCATCACCAAAATGTTCACCCACTAACAAGCCCACCACTTGTCCCGGTTCATTACCGAGTACCAAATCCAAAATGGCCTCCCCTCTGGTTGGACAATCTACATACTGCGTTAGAAAAGCTTCCTGGACACACTGCACAAACACCGCCCCATCCAATCTACTTGATCTAAAGAGCTTCCAATCAATATTTGGGAAGTTGAAGTCGCCCATGACTACGACCCTGTGGCTTCTGCACCTTTCCAAAATCTGTTTCCCAATCTGTTTCTCCACATCTCTGCTGCTATTGGGGGGCCTATAGTAAACACCCAACAAGGTGACTGCACCTTTCCTATTTCTGACTTCAGCCCATACTACCTCCAGAGGCAGATCCCCCTCAAACTTCCTTTCTGCAGCCGTTATACCATTTCTAATTAGCAATGCCACCCCCCCTCCTTTTTTCCCACCCTCCCTAATCTTACTGAAACACCTGTAACCAGGAACCTCCAACAGCCATTCCTGTCCCACATCTATCCACGTTTCCGTGATGGCCACAACATCGTAGTCCCAGGTACCGATCCACGCCTTAAGTTCACCCACCTTATTTCTGATACTCCTTGCGTTGAAGTATACGCACTTGAGCCCATCTCTGTGTCCGCAAGTAGTCCCTGTCAGTGCTACCTTCTCCACAGCCTCCCTACAGTCTTGGGCATCCTGACAAACAGCTAACCTACTTGCTGGACTACAAGTCCGGATCCAGGAACCTCCAACACATAACGTATCCATTTGTAAATTTCTTACTTCTTCATTGCAACTTACTTATTTTAGTGTCATCTTTGGCAAATTTGGCTGCAGTACAGTCTATCTTTGCATCCAGGTCATTAATATAGATTGTAAGTAATTGGTGCCTGAGGACCGAACCCTCTGGTCCCCCAGTAATCACAGCTTGCCAATCAGAACATGATTCATTATTCCCAATTGTCTGCTTTCTGTTGGTTAGCCAATCCTCTGTCCAAGCTAATATATTACCTCTAATCCCAAATGATCTTACTTTGTGTAATAACCTTTTGGTGGCAAATGCCTTCTGAAGTCCATATATGCAATGTCTACAGGACCTCCATTATCCACTTCACAAGTTACAACTTGTGGGCATGGAATACTTCATCTGAGAAGCTGCAATGGCAAAGAATATTGTGTAATCATCAGGAAACATCACTACTTATGATCATATGATGAAAGAAAGATCATTACTAAACTACCCGGAGATGTTTAAGTCGGGAACTGCGGTGAGAAATTCCTGCAGCACTCACCCCAGGTGCTGACCTTGAACATCTCTTTGTACGTTTATGCTCAGAGTGACTTCAGTGGGACTCTTGGTGTCACACTCTGTCAAAAACTCCTTTGGTGTCAAAGACATTCACTGTTACTTTACATAGGTTTACTTTCTTTTGTCCATGTTTGAACTAACACTGTATTACCGATTGGAGCTGAGAGATCCTGGCAAAACCCATACTGAGCATTAACAGACAGATTATTGATTGTAGGTGCTGCTTGATAACAAACTTAATGGCCCCTTCCATCACTCCAGTGTTGACCACAGGTAGATTGATGGCAGAAAAACTGGCCAGTTTGAATTTGTCCTTTTGATGATAGGGTATACCTGAGCAATTTTCCAATCTGTCAGGGAAGATACTAGTGTTATAGCTGTAGTAGAGAAGGAATCGGCACCATATAAAAGGATGTTCTTTTCAAATTATTAATTAGAAATTTTATGTTGTGTGCCTGTCATTACATGACTGACTAATTGCCAGTGGTACAACCCTTAACTTGATCCTCAACTGAGAGATTTATTCACAACATCAGAGTATGGCTTCAATCCGGGCCATATCAAGCAGTAAATTGCACAGTAAGCTTTTAGACTTTACGTTAGGAGCAAAAGTGAGGCTGGGGGCATTGATACTAGGTGGCCCATGGTGCCATTTGTAGATCATGTGGTGGCTCAAGACGACACTGTCAGGCCAGGTACAGAAGGAAGTGGAAAGGAAGGGAAAAGAAAGTCACCCAAACAAAACTCTGGTTAGAATAAATGAAGCATAAAAGATACACACACCACACCAAAATTTACATCTATAATGTGTACACTGGTTCCACTTCATTTTCTCTTTCCCCCATGCACCTGCCATTTGAATCTCCGGATTGCTGACAGGCTGAGCAACAGAGTGAAGGCTTTAATTTTGCATGGAAATTTTAGTACTATGGATTGTTATGGAAGCAGACAGGACGTCTGTCAAGTGGAGTGGTGGAGGCAGGTGTACACACTGGCAGACATTGAGCTCACTGGTTTGGGATTTTCTAGGGAATGAGGTTGAAGAGCAATCTGCAATTTTTGGAAACTGACAAAGATCTCAGTCAAGATAATTGTTTGAGTCAGAAGAATCTTTAAACCCATTCACAGGATGTAGTCATCATTGGAAAGTCCAGCATTTATTGTTCATTACTAAACAACTGAATGCCTCTTTAGAACACTGGGGAGAACAGTGGAGAATCAACCACATTGTTGCAGTTCTGAATTCACATTGAAGTCACATTCACATGGGTAAGGGTGGTTGTTAAATCCAGATTTATCAAATTAACTGAATTTAATCCCTAGCTGCCATGGTAGGATTTGAATTTTTTTCTTGGTCATTATTTCAGGCTTTTGGATTACTAACTTTGAATGTAAGGACACCAAACATTTACAATGTTCAGACATCACCTGACTTCCATTCCATTTCAGTTTCACTGCTTCTGAAACCCACATTCATGTCTTTGTTACCTCTAGATTTGTCTATTCTAACGCATGCCTGTCTTGTTTCCCATGGTATACCCTAGAGGTCATCCAAAACTCTGCTACCCATTTCTTCAGCTTGCAGCAAGTCCTGTTCACCTATTACTCCTGTGTTCACTGTCCTAAATTGACTCCTTGTTAATCAATGTCTTAATTTTAAAGTTTTCATGTTGTTTTCAAGTACTTAATTGGTCTGTTCCTTTTAACACATGATCTCTTCTGGTCCATCAACATTCCAAGATTGTCTAATTCTGACCTCATGAATATACTGATTTTAATTACTGAATCCTTGTGACTATATTCCCAGGATTGAAGCACTGAATCATCCTCCCTGCAGTTCCCCAAGTCGAACACCTCCTTTAAGACAATCCTTAAAACATACGTCTTTAACAAAATGTTTGGTCACCTACCCTAATATCTGCTTATGTGGCTCAGTTTCAGATTTTGTTTCATTTTTAAATGTTATTGGAGGTGTTCTCCCCCGCCTCACCCCACCACCCATGCAAGAGATTTCTAGGAGGACTGTGAAAATACTTTAGGGATGCTCACAAAGAATCCCTGACAAAGTGAAACATTGTCACAGACTCTTGGAAGTACCTGGTTTGTGGCTGACCAGCATGGAGAAGATTCATTCTGGAAGACACTTGAGCACTTGAAGAGATGGTGGCTTAATGATCACGTTGTTGGACTAGTGGTTCAGAGGCCTAGCCTAGTGCTCTGGGGATAGCATTTCAAATCTCACCATGTTAGGATTTGAATTCACTTAATAAAAAGCTCAAAGCCAAAGTTAGTCTTAGTAACCATGACCTTGACAACTATTATTTGTGACCAGCATAAAGCCCCCTAGCTGGTTCAGTCATAATGTTTAGGGAGGAAATGTTCCATTCTTACCCAGTATGGCCAATATGTGACTGCAGACCAACAACAATATGGTTGGCTCTTAACTGCCTTCTGACATAGTCTAGGAAGTCATTATAATTTAAGGGCATCAGGGATGGTCAGTGAATGCTGCCCTTGCTAGTTACACCCATGTCACATGAAAGAATAAAGAAAAGAAACTTTATCAGGAACACACAGAAGTAAAGTCAGACAGAAAACAAACTCCAGACAATCCATCCACCCACCCACCATGCGTGTGGCAGAATCTACAGATCAAGCTCAGTTCAAAAATCATTGAACTGAATTGAAAGGAGGTTATCATTACTATTTTTAAAATGCATGTACAGTGGCCTAGATGGTTATGTGCAGAAATATGTTTCACAGTTGTATGGCTGAAACTCCTTTAAATACTTCTGTGTATGTGAGTTTTGAGAAGATTTGTAACTCAGGTTGAGGTTCTGGATGTAAGTTTGCTCACTGAGCTGGAAGGTCCAATTTCAGACGTTTCATCACCGTGCTGGGTAATATCATCACTGATGTTACCTAGCATGGTGACGAAACATCTGAAAATGAACGTTCCAGCTGAGCGAGCAAACTTACATCCAGAACTTTTGTGTATGATGAGCAATCTTAGTTATCAATTAACCGTCTCTCTAAATCACATTAACAATCATGTAATCCCAATAATAATGTATTTATAGGAGAGAAGAAATTATCTACATTTGTTCAGCTTTCTTCACAAATCATTAATCATCCTGCATGAGTAATGCTCCCAGTAGAGATTGGAACCAAGTGGTTCTTATTGACTATAAGATCCTTGCTTGGAGGAGTTAACCTGGGCTAGTCTGTCGGCCCAGGCTGACAGATATAAACAGAGGACTCAGAATCTCCTCACTTCAGTGACTGGCTGTGGCCAGCCAGTTCAGAGTCAATGTACTATGCACATGGGAATAAAGTGTGACTTGGTGATGTGATACTGCCCTCCATGTTGTTATTTCACTCCCATTTTTATAAATGTCCTTGTCACACTGTAATTGTCACACTCCCCTTTTTCCTCCCTCCAACTGCGTGGTTCTTGGACATTCCTAGAATACAGGGTTTATAGAACATAGAACATTCTTTGCTCAATGTCTAAATGCAGCAGTGTTTAAACTGAATGTAAAATGAAACTGTGCGGAACTGCTCGATGAGTTGAACGGCTGCTAGATGATCATAAAATGCAGATTTTAAACATCACCATTTGCTCTGCCAACTGGCAGAGTTCCTTAAAACAGATTAGGAGTAAATAATAAGCCTTTCATTAGCACCCTCGCATTTTATGAACGTAGGGCAAGGGTCAGAGGCCCCATTTCCTGTTGGTATTTTGATGTTTTAAAACCAGTGAGGTCAGGGTAGTATTCTATATCATTGATTTCTCCCTGAGGCGTTCTCTGGTTTAATAGGATATGGGTATTCACTGGTAGTTGTTGATTTTTCTGATTATTTTTCTTTTCTCTCTTGAGTTTCTTCTCAGTTCAAAATATTAAACATTGAAGGACTGTAAAGCAAACAGCTGGAAATTAATTTAGAACGCCACTTTTGCTCACTGCAAGTGATGCAGACATGTCAAGGAATCTGCGCACTGCTCTCTACATTTTCTGCCAGAATATTGACAGGAACCCCTGAGGAGTTGCCATTTGTAAGGTTCTATGTGGGCTGCATCTTTACAGGTTTAGTACAGTTACACACTCGGATCTCTTGAGGTGCATTTGTAGTGACCGTACCTAAGAGCAAGGACACTGGTGTTCACATCCCACCTGCTCCATAGATATGTTATAACACCTCTGAACAGATTGATTAGGAAAATAGATATAGTGCCTGTACTGGCTAATTGCATTTTCTTACACTGGACACACTCGAATAATATGACTAGAAACTGCATTTATCTGTCAGACACATGAGCTTGCAACCTGGATAATGAAACATCATTTCAGTGCTGCCTTATACACCCTTCACTCCTTCATGAGTTCTACCTCAGCGATGGAATGCGTTCGTGCAATTCCCCGAATGCAACAGTGAGTAAATGTGACTTTAAGGAAAGCAGCAAGACATATGGGCTAATAAGTTTCCAGATTTACTCCCTCCAGTGTGTCCAGTTATACGTTCTCATTTAGGGCAGCAGTTGAAGAACAATTGACTCCAACATCCTTCATCAAAGACGCCCTAAAGGAAGGGAATAGAGGGATACAGATCGTGTAAGTGAAGACAGTTTTAGTAGAGAAGGGCACAGGCATGGTGGGCCGAAGAGCCTGTTTCTGTGCATATTGGTCTTTGTTGTGAAGGATTTGAGTATGTAGTGACTCTTGTTGGAAAGTTGGATTTTACACTGATGCCTTTGCAGCCACCATTGTCACAAACCATGTCAGAGTCTCTGCTACCTTAGACAGAACAACAACCAGTTTTAGAGGGACACACAGCACCCATAGAACTGTGCCCATCTAACTCATGCTAATTTTAATCGGTGCTGTAGACATTGTACAATTAGCCTCCGTATTGCTTGGCTGGGGAAGAGAAATTGTGCTAATCCTTGATAATTATGGTTGTCTAGTAACCTGTATTGAGTATGGACATTGCACAAGAGCTTTGTCTTAGCCTTGTACAATGTCCTCATAAATGAATACCCTGCCAATACAGTAATGAACAAATACCACATAAAACTGATTAAAATCCGTTTGAACTTAGTAATAACCCCATATTTGTTTTTGTTGAAATGTGACAATGCTGTTTGTTCCAGAATTGTAAATTTGATGGAATTCAGTGAAATATTTGGGTGGTAGTGAGTTGTGATTCAATTAATATGTAGTCAGCAAATATTGTCCCTTAAAGGAAACTGGTACCCTTTCCTACTCACATGGTGGGCTGTGTTCAGTTATAGTTGCATGTGGGTTGTGAGCTGGATGATGGAATTAAAGTGATACCACCACCACTACCGCTGCCATCTCTCTCACCAGAAAAAAAATTTCAGACATGCCAGGACTAGACTTAAAGCTCTGGATTTTGCAAGGTCGACTTCTAACAGAGGAGTGTAACATTAGTGTTTCGGTATTGATAACCTGTCATGGCACCACTCTTTTTCCTATCTTGCAACATTACCCCTCTTATTATTTAATCTTTCTACTCCACCAGTCACCAGCTGCAATCCCGAAAAGGATTCCTTTATTCCCACTCTGCCTTCTGCCAGTTAGCTAATCTTCTATCCATGTCACTACTTTCCCCTAACACCATGGGATTTTATTTTATTTAGCAGCCTCCTGGGCAATACCTTATCAAAGGCCTTCTGGAAATCCAAATAGATGACGTCTACTGGCTCTCCTTTGTCTAACTTGCTTTGTACTTTCTCAAAGAATTCTAACAGATTTGTCAGGCATTACCTCTCCTTGACAAAGCTGTGCTGACTCAGTCATATTTTACCATGCCCTTGCAAGTACTCTGCAATTGCATTCTTAATAATAGACTCTAAAATTTTACCAATGACCAAAGTCAAGCTAACCGGCCTTTAATTTCCCAACTTCTGCCTCCTTCCCTTCTTAAGTAGGGATGTTACATTCTCTGGGATCCTCCCTGACTCCAGTGATTCCTGGAAGATGCCTTCACAATCTCCTAACTCCTTCAGAACTCTGGGGAGTAGTCCATCTGGTGTGGGTGATTGTTTTCAACTTCAGACCTTTCAGCTTCCTCAGCTCCTATGCCTTAATGACAGCCACTGACTCTCTTGAAATTCTGGTTTACTGCTGTTATCTTCCACTGTGAGGTCGGATGTGAAGTACCTATTCACTTCCTATGTCATTTCTTTGTCCCCTGTTACTAGTTCTTGAGCCTCATTTTCCTCTGATCACTGTCCACTTTTGCCTCTCTCTTACCTTTTTTACATACCTAAATAACTCATGCAATCTTTTTTTATACTACTAGCTAGCTTATCGTCATATTTAATCATCTCCCATCTTATTGTTTTTTTAATTGTCTACACCAGCTCTCCAAATGAGCATCATGACTTTGTGTCACTCTCCCCATACTTTTATATGTTGTTCCTATTTAAATAATTGTCCATTACCCTCTAGAATGCCTCAATTGAACTTGAATCCATCACACTACCAGGCAGTGCAGCCCAGACCTTAGTCATTTCTTATGTGAAAATGTTTTTCTCACATCAAATTTGCCTGTTTTTTGAATATTTTAAATCTGGAGCCTCTTATTCTTGATCCTTTACAGGTGGGAACAGTTCCTTCCTATCTACTCTAACCAGCCCCTGTGGAAACCAATTCCACCTTCTCCAATCTATCCTCATAATTGAAGTTCCTCATCTCTGGAACCATTCTTGTAAATATCTACTGCACACTGTCCAGTGCATTCACATCCTTACTGTAATGTGATATCCAAAACTGTACGCAGTGTTTCAGTTGACAAATTCATAATAGCATTAGAACTAGAAGCAGAACCCTCATTCTTGATGAAGGATTTATGCCCAAAACATTGATCCTCCTGCTCCTCAGATGCTGCCTAACCTGCTGTGCTTTTCCAGCATTACACTCTCGACTTTGATCTCCAGCATCTGCAGTCCTCACTTTCTCCTAGAAGTAGAACTAGACAAATTATTCCCTTGAACCTGCTCTGCCATTTGATACGATCACAGCTGACCTTACCATGGCCCCAACTACACATCCTGATCTCCCTCACCCTTCAAACCATTACTAATTAAAATTCTGTCTATCTCCTCCATAAATTTACTCAACATTCCAGCATCCACCACACTCTAGATTAGTAAATTCCACAGAATTACAACCCTTAGAAAGAAAGAATTTCTCCTCATTTCTGTTTTAATTGTGGTACTGCATCCCATAAAACTGTGACCTCTTGTCCTAAATTGCCCCTCAAGGAAACATCCTCTCTGCTTATACTTTGTCAATCCCTTTTTAGCATCTTATATACTTCAATTAGATCTTCTCTCATTCAGTTAAACTCTACAGAGTACAGGCCTAAATTGTTCAATCTCTCTTCATAAGACAATTGTCTCATCTCTGGAGTCAATCGACTGAACCTCCTCTGAATTGACTCTAATCCAACTATATCTCTCCTCAAATAAGGGGACCAAAATTGTACTCCACGTGTGGTCACACTGATGCCTTATACAGTCGCAGGAACACATACCCTAATTTTATACTCTACTCCTTTAGCAATAAATGTTAAGATTCCATTTTCTTTCCTTATTACCTGCTGTACTGCATGCTAGATTTGTGTGATTCTTGCACAAGGGCACCCAGATCCTTAGGCACTGAGGCACTCTGACATTTGTCCAGTTTGATAAGTCGTCTTTCTATTCCTCTGACCAAAATGGATAATCTCATACTTATCCACATTAAACTTCATCTGCCAAATTTTAACCCATTCACTTAATCTGGTCATATCTAATTGTAAATTTCTTATTTTTTCATTACAGCTTATGTTCCCACTTACTTTAGTGTCGATAGCATTTCCATCCCTGCATTCCAGCATCACCTCCTTGCTCTTGTATTCCATCCCCTCATTAATAAAGTCCAGGATACTGTAATCTCTATTAACTGCTCTCACCTGTTTGCCACCTTCAACGATCCATGTAGATATACATCATGTCCTTCTGCACCTGCAGCTCCTTTAGAATTGTACCCTTTATACTGCCTTCCCAGGTTTTTTGTCTCCAAAGTACATCATCTCACACTGATCGGCATTAAACTTCACCTGTCAACCATCCACCCACTCTGTCAACTTTTCAATGTCCTTTTGAAGTTTTACATTGTCTTCTTCACAGTTTACAATGCTTTCAAGTTTCATATCACTAAGTGCTTATTCAGGACATTTTAAAATAGCGCTGCTAAAGCAATAATTGCAAGTCTGGAACTGACTAGATTTCAAGGAGAATTAAACAGATGCTGCTGCTGGAATCAAACTGAGATTATTGTAGACCGAACCTCAGTGATGAAGAATAAACTTCCAGTTCTTGATCTGAACAAAGGAGAGCTTCAGCCTCTTGCTCTTGAGTTGAGCTGATCTCACAGTCTGAACCCGAGGACTGAAGGGAAGGGAGACAATGGAGGAAGAGGGACAGTTCCGAAGAAGAGTAGATGTGGAAAGGGATTAGAGTGAGGAAAGGGATTGAGTGGGAGAATACAGCAGGTTGCTGTCACCTGGAGGGGGCGAGAGCATTTCTGCTGGAAGAAAGGACACTAGAGAATTTGCATCCTTCTCCTTATTTTATAGAGGTGGGTGAAAAGGGAGAATGAGGCAACCATGGCTGACTAGAGAAGTCAGGGATAGCATAAAAGCAAAAAAGCAAGCATATAATGTGGCAAAGGGCAGTGGGAATCCAGAGGATTGGGAAGCTTACAAAGACCAACAGAGGGCAACTAAACAAGAAATAAGGAGGGATAAGGTTAAATATGAGGGTAAGCTAGCCAGTAATATAAAGGAAGATTGTAAGAGTTTCTTTCAATATATAAAGGGCAAAAGAGAGGCAAAAGTGGACATTGGGCCACTGGAAAATGGCACTGGAGAGATAGTATTGGCAAACAAGGAAATGGCTGAGGAACTGAATAATTACTTATTCTCAGTCCTCACAGTGGAAGACACGAGTAATATCCCAAAAATTCAAGAGTGAGGGAGCAGAGCTGAGTACAGTGGCCATCACCAAGGAGAAGGTGCTAGAAAAACAGAATGGTCTGAAAATGCATAAATCACCTGAACCAGGTGGACTACACCCAAGAGCTTTAAGGATGATAGCTGAAGAGAAAGTGGAAGTATTACTGGTGATCTATCAGACGGATTAGCCTAAACTCAGTCGTGGGTAAGTATCCTGGAATCCAATGTGAAGGATGAGATTTCTGAATACTTGGAAGTGCATGGTAAAATAAGGCAAAGTCAGCATTGGAGTTTCATCAAGGGAAGGTCATGCCTGACACATCTGCTAGAATTCTTTGAGGAAGTAATGAGCAGGTTAGACCAATGAGAGCCGATGGATGTTATCTACCTGGACTTCAAGAAGGCCTTTGACAAGGTGCTGTACAGGAGGCTGCTGAGTAAGATAAGAGTCCATGGTGCCAGAGGCAAGGTGCTAACATGGAGAGAAGTTAGGCTGTCTGACGGAAAGTGGTGTTCCACAAGGCTCAGTGTTGGGACCATAACATTTCACTTTTTACATTAACTATCTAGATGAAGGAACTGAGTGCATTCTGGTTAAGTTTGCATATGATACAATGAGAGGTAGAGGGACAGGAAGAATTGAGGAAGTGGGGAGGCTGCAGAAGGATTTGAACAGCTTGGGAGAGTGGACAAAGAAGTGGCAGATGGAGTACAATGTGGGCAAGTGTGAGGTCATGCACTTTGGTAGGAAGAATAGAAGCATGGACTATTTTCTAAATGGGGAGAAAATTCAAAAGTCTAAAGTGCAAAGAGACTTGGGAGTTCTCGTCCAGGATTCTCTGAAGGTAAACTTACGGGTTGAGTCAGTAATTAGGAAGGCAAATGCAATGTTGATATTTATTTCAAGAGGACTTGAATATAAAAGCAGGGATGTACTTCTGAGGCTCTATAAAGCTCTGATCAGACCATATTTGGAGTATTGTGCACTGATTTGGGCCCCATATCTCAGGAAGGATGTACTGGCCTGGAGCGTGTTCAAAGGAGGTTCATGAGAATGGTCCCAGGAATGAAAAGCTTAACATACAAGGAACGTTTGAGGACTCTGGGTTTATACTCGATGGAGTTTAAAAGGAATGGGGGGGGGAGAGGAATCTAATTGACACATACAGAATATTGAATGGCCTGGACAGAGTAGATGTTGGGAAGATGTTTCCATTGGTAGGAGAGACTAGGAACCGAGGGCTCAGACTTAGAGTAAAGGGAAGACCCTATAGAATGGAGATAAAGAGAAGTGTCTTCAGCCAGAGAGTGGGGAATCTGTGGAATTCATTACCACAGAAGGCTATGGAGGCCAGGTCATTGAGTATATTTAAGATGGAGATAGATAGGTTCTTGAGTATCAAGGGGATCAAGGTTTATGGGGAGAATGGGGCTGAGAAACATATCAGCCATGATTGAATGGTGGAGCAGACTCGATGGGCTGAATGGACTAATTTCTGCTCCTCTGTCTTATGGTCTTATAACATCCATGCTAAAATATTCTCAAATCAGGATGCGTACTTTCACATCACATTGTATATTTGTGACAAAATCTACACCATGCTATTCATGGGTAGAATATATTTATCTAGTCACCCTTTCAAAAATGGTGGAAAAGTAGAAACCAGCAAGTTTTATTAATGAACAACAAAATTAGGATACTGAAAAAAAGAAGTTTAATATTTGATACAAATCCGGGAATAGCAGACTCTGGGAATATGGCTGCTACCCTAATTGGTCATAACAATGCCAATGGTAAAATACTCCATGTAGCCCTGCAGAATTCCAGTGCTAGGTGGTACTGGCTTTTGTGTGGTGTAAATAGCAGGACAGTGAACGTGACTCAGTTTCACACACTGTTTAGTTTACATGTCCATTGACTTCAATCAAAATGGGTACAACCATTCATTAAATCTTTATAATCCCTTCTGTGCTACCAACAAAGGGTATTGGTATTCTAGTATCCCCTGTGGAAGAGGAAAGAAGATTGATAAAAGTTTAGGTTAAAAAAATTGATTGAGAGCCACTGGCCTGTTTCAATAATTGCATGGTCTTTCAAACATTTATACTTGTATGAGATTACGAGACAATCTGCCAACATTACCTGGTCTGACCTACATGTCACTCAATATTCATAACAATGTTATCGATTCCGAACTGCCAGTAAGCGATTCAGTTCAAGGGCAATTAGGAATGTGCAATATAGTGTCCTCATCACATGAAACAATAAAGGGAAAAGAAGAAATCTGTGCCTTCACAATAGAAGAACTTGCTGATCAAACCGAATTAACCCCAACCCAGGTAAATGGCTTTCATGGAATAGTAGGAAAATACAAGGAACACTATTTGATATGTATACAAAGACCAGATGTTTGAGTGCGGTTTTGAAGAGTAGTCAAAATTTGTGGAATAAAAACTGCAAAAGAGAAGGTGAAGAGAAAATTGATAGGAGTATAGTCATTATGGTGAGAGGTGTGCTCCCGATATGTACCCTTCACCCAGTTTTTCAGAACTTCACTTGTCAGTGATGGGGAGGAGGAAGTGTAGTGGTGTGTGTGTGTGTGTGTGTGCATGCATTGAATAAAACTAAAGGATAAAGCAGTAAATCTTTCCCCATGTGGAATAACACAGCAACGCACTGTAGCGCAGCTATTGCAAAGACTTCTCATTTTATGCAGTGTAGTGTCCTCCTTATTTGTACTTAAAACTACAGATTTTGATCAGTTTGCACTGAGAGAGTTAACAGAACTTTGTGCCAATACCTAATTTTAACCTTAACAGATTATGCGTGTTTGACATTGCAATCAAGTTGGCTGATTGCTGGCCTGTAAGGATAAACAGAATGAATGCAGCTATTGAGACTTTACTGCCAAAATATGTGAAGGCTAATTTTTTTACTAAGCAGACTGAGACTTACTTACAAACTCTGTCGAGCCACAAATGGAGCACAGATAGAGAGAAGCGAGACAGCCAGAAATAGATTCCTGCAACTGGTAGCGGTTGAACGAATTCTCGTTTCCTTAATTGGGAACATCTGGATTCAGCAGCACTGAACAAAAGACTGGCAGAGTGGGAGTTATAGTTGTGCACTGTATGGGATGGATGCAACCTGTTATACTGGAACAGTGATGGCAGAACCTCTCCTAATTAAGGCAGAGGGTAAAAAGAAATCAGTACAAGATTCCTGGTCGAAAGTGAGCACTGCAGATGATGGAGATTAGAGTTGAGTGTGGGGTGCAGGAAAAGCACAGCAGGTCAGGCAGCATCTGAGGAGAAGGAAAATCAATGTTTCGGGCAAAAGCCCTTCATCAGGAATGAGTCTGGGAACCTCAGGGGTGGAGAGATAAATGGGAGGGGGTGGGGCGGGGGGGGGGGGGGGGAGGGGAAGGTAGCTGAGAGTGCAATAGGTGGATGGAGGTATGGGGAAAAGTGGTATGTCAGATGGGAGGGTGGAGCAGATAGGTAGGAAGGAAGATGGACAGATAGGACGGATCATGAGGGTGGTGCTGAGCTGGAAGGTTGGAACTGGGATAAGGTGGGAGGAGGGGAAATGGGAAACTGGTGAAATCCACATTGATGCCATGTGGTTGGAGGGTCCCGAGGCAGAAGATGAGGCGTTCTTTCTCCAGGCATCGCTGGTTAGGGTGTGGTGATGGAGGAGGCCCAGGAACTGCATGTCCTTGGCAGAGTGGGAGGGGGAGTTCAAATATTCAGCCACAGGGCAGTGGGGTTAATTGGTGCGGGTGTCCTGAAAATGGTCCCTAAAGTGCTCTGTGAATAGGCGTCCTTTCTCCCCAATGTAGAGGAGACCGCATTGGGAGCAACAGATACAGTAAATGACATGTGTGGAAGTGCAGGTGAAACTTTGGATGTGGAAGGCTCCTTTGTGGCCTTGGAGGTGAGCGGGGAGGTGTGGGCACAGGTTTTGCGATTCCTGAGGTGGCAGGGGAAGGTGCCGGCAGGGGAGGGTTGGTTGTTGGGGGGTGTGGAGCTGACAAGGTAGTCATGGAGGGAACAGTCATTATGGAAAGCAGGATAGGGGTAGGGAAGGAAATATATCTCTGGTGGTGGGGTCCGTTTGTAGATGGAGGAAATGGCGGAGGATGATGAGATGTTGGTGGAGTGGAAGGTGAGGACCGGGATGGGGTGGGTTATATCCTTACGGTTGGAGGGGTGAGGTTTGAGAGCGGAGGTGCGGGCCGTGGATGAGATGCGTTGGAGAGCATCATCAATCACGTGGGAGGGGAAATTGCAGTCTTTAAAGAAGGAGGCCATCTGGTGTGTTCTGTGGTGGAACTGGTCCTCCTGGGAGCAGATGCAGCGGAGGCGGAGGAATTGGGAATAAGGTATAGCAGTTTTACAGGAGGCAGGGTGGGAAGAGGTGTAATCCAGATTGCTGTGGGAGTTGGGTTTGTAGAAAATGTCAGTATTGATTAGGTCACTGTTGATGGAGATGTCAAAGATAGTCCAGGTGAGTTTAAGTTCAGGGTGAAATGTGTTGGTGAAATGTTCAACCCCCTCGCGGGAGCACGAGGTGGCACTGATGCAGTCATCAGAATGAATGCAGCAGAGGAAGAGGTGGGGAATGGTGCTGGTGTAACTATGGAAGATGGACTGTTCTACTTAGCCAACAAAGAGACAGGCATAGCTGCGGCCCATACGGGTGCCCATGGCTACCCCTTTCATCTGGAGGAAGTGGGAGGAGAAATTGTTGAGTGTGAAGACCAGTTCAGCCAAACGAATAAGAATATCAGTGGAAGGGTACTGATGGGGACGTCGGGAGAGGAAGAAACTGAGGGCTTGGAGGCCCTGGTCATGGCAGATGGAGGTGTAGAGGAACTGGATATCCATGGTGAAGATGAGGCATTGGGGGCCAGTAAAATGGATGTCTTGGAGGAGGTGGAGGTTGTGGGTGGTGTCCCAAATGTATGTGGGGAATAGGACTAGGGGGAATAGGACAGTATCGAGGTATGTGGAGATGAATTCGATGGGGTAGGAGCAGGCTGAGACGATGGATCGGCCGGGGTCGTCAGGCCTGTGGATCTTGGATAGGAGATAGAATCCGGTGATGCAGGGTTCCCGAAATATGAGGTTGGGAGATTCCTGAGGTGATGAAGTTGTGTACAGTCTGGGAGATGGTCAAGGGGCAATAGGAGGAGGTGTCTTCAAGTTGGTGCCTGGTTTCAGAGGTCAGTGCGCCAAACTACCACTGTACCCCCCCCCCCACCTTGTCCGCTGGTTTGATGCTGAGGTTGGGGTTGGAGCAGAGGGAGTGGAGGGTGAGAGATTGGAATGAGAGAGGGGTGTGGACAGGTTGAGGGGTCAATGTTGTAGCGGCAGTTGGAAATAAAGAGGTTGAGGGCGGGTAACAGACTGGCACAGGGTGTGTTGGAGACGTGTGAAGGGGTCCTCGGAAGGTGGGCAGGAGTCTTGATTAACAAAGTAAGCTTGGAGACAGAGGCGGCGGAAGACGTGTCTGACATCACAACGCTTGTTGAATTCATTAATCCATGAACAGACCATGCAAAACATTTTTAAGCAGGTAGCCCAGACCATAACGTTGCTAAATGTTTTAGTGAAGTGTATAGTGCATACTCCCAGAGTAAATTAGCTGGTTCGACTGCCAAGTTTCAAACAAACAAAATGTATTTACAAAATTATGGAATCAAACACAAAGAACAGAAAACAGAATGCCAGATAACCTATCCTATCCAAACCCGACCTAATGATGTTGTTCCGAAAATAATTGCAACAGACCCAATACACACATCTCTTTTCATGAACAGTTTTTAAAAAAGGGCACAGGCAGCTTACAGTTTTCCAAGTTAGAAGGGCAGAAGGAAAAAGAGAACTTCCAGTTTCAACTGTAACTCTGACTCAACTAACTGAGCAGCATGATGGCTCAGTGGTTAGCACTGCTGCCTCACAGCGCCAGGGACCCAGGTTTGAGTCCAGCCTTGGGTGACTGACTGTGTGGAGTTTGCACGTTCTCCCTGTGTCTGTGTGGGTTTCCTCCGAGTGCTCCGGTTTCCTCCCACAGTTCAAAGATGTGCGGGCCAGATGAATTGGCCATGCTAAATTACCATAGTTTTAGGTGCATTAGTCAGAGGGAAATGGGTCTGGGTGGGTTACTTTTTGGAGAGTTAGTGTGGACTGGTTGGGCTGAAGGGTCTGTTTCCACACTAGGGAATCTAGTCTAACTCCCAAACTGAATTGAATGGCACAGCCAGAGAGCTGGCCATGTCCCCTTGACTATACGAGTTTTTTCAAAAGACTTTACGTTTTTGGCCTGAAGCACTATCTGTTCAGGTAAACAGCAAGGCCCCAATGACCCATTCAAACTTCAGACACGGTGGAGCCTGGCCAATTACCCCCTCTCTGAAAAAAACTCAAGGGCAAAGTTACCTTGTACAAGACCAGCATTGTGACAGAGTACGCCATATTTTAGAAGTTATTTCTTTACATGTTGTTTTTAGATGTAATTTTTGATTTTACAAATGCGAGAGAAAAACAGCTTATGCGTTTAATGTACCTCATCGTTTATTGAAAACTATGGGTGCAGATTTTGAACAATATGAGCAATGGTGAGAAATTTAGTAAAATAACATCAAAAATAAGAAAATCCAATTCTCAACATTGAGGAGAAAAATGTCTAATTTTTTTCCTTCAGGTTTCAACAGGTATTAAGAATCTTGCTAGTCAGCAGCATCCACCTCATTTCCATACATTTTAAGATTAGCTATTTTCACATCATTAATAGTTTGTGATTCTGCATGTGCAGCAATGAGAAACCAGGCGGCATTAAGTCCCACATGAAGTCCATGTGATTACCTGGTGTATGCAGTTCATTGGTTGCTTCTCTGGGCCTCCATGTTCAAGCCCATTCAACGTCTCATGGCACGCTCAATAGTCAGTGACTGCCTCCACCCTTCATTAACCAAAGTCGGCTTTGGCAAAATACCGGCCTTACTTCATTATAATGACTGGTGTCAGACCATCTATCATTCTATGATTCAACTCAGTTCAGTTCAGCCCTTGGGGAATTCACCTTGGAGCTCAAGGATACCTTTTACTTGGCTACTTTCATACAGGGACACGCAACCCTCTCATGCATCTAAACAGAACACATTTATGACTTAGCTTCTTCAGACTGACTCACTTTGCCTTTATGTGAAGGCTGCAAGCCTCTCTGTTTACCATAGATTTTTATCCAGATGGGTCAGTAGTTGTGGAGGATAATGTACGTGTGAACCGTGGAGTAGAGGAAGTCCATGTAACAGCAAGAATAGTAGGCCAGGTGTTCTGGTAGAAGCTGTAGGTGGTGGCAGAGTGAAAATAGTGGTACTTACACTTGTAGACTGCAGAAGATCATTGACCTTCTTATGACACCACTGTGTATTTCTCTGGGATTGTGAAATGGCATTGATCTGAGCCATTCGCGTAATCCAGGCTGCCTGGGGTCAGGTGCTGGCTGGGGTCAAGTGCTAGCTGGGGTCTGGTGCTGGCTGGGGTCAAGTGCTGGCTGGGGTCAGGTGCTATGGCCTTAATGTTGTAGCAGCAGGTTAGGACGGGCAGTTTCTGGCTTCAGTTGTTTGAAATAATGTGAGGCTCAGCATTTGATATGCTGACTAAGATGTGACCAGCACAAGATCCTGGAGCCTCTGCTGAGTCAGTGATTGCATGAGAAGAAGCCTGGAGCCCGAATATGTCGAGAGCTCAGCGGTTGCAATTGCATGAGAAAAGTTGATTGGCAGGAAATCATCCCTAAAGCTCCCTGAAAATAATACTTAACAAAAAATATGGAAAAATTCAGTCCTATAAGGTTTTTGTTTGCTTTTTTTAATAGAATAAAGAATTTAATTCTGGAGATAAAGAGAAAGAACTTTTATTTATACAATATCTGTTGCAGCCCCAGAACATCCCATAGGTCCCACAAACAACAATACAATGTTCATCAGATACTCTGATCTATCAGTTTTGTTTGAGGGATAAATATTTGCCAGGACTAATGACAGCACCTCTGACAATGCAGCACTCTTCTGATGCTGAAATCAAAGCTACACCATCTGCCATTTTTATGAGCAGTCATACGTTCAGCTGCCAAATTTCTGCCAGTGCAGCGTGACCCTTAAACCAAACTGCTGTTATGCATGATGTGGAGGCACTGGTTTTAGACTCGGATGGACAGAGTTAACAATCAGGAAAAAGTGAGGACTGCAGATGTTGGGGATCAGAGTCAAAATGTGTGCCACTGGAAAAGCACAGCCGGTCAGGCAGCATCCGAGGAGCAGGAGAATTGACGATTCGAGTAGAAGCCTTTCTTCAGGAATGTTGGGGGGTGTGGGGGGGAGCCCAGGGCAGTTGAGGCTTGGGGTGGGGCTGGGGGTAAGGTAGCTAGGAAGGCGATAGGTAGATGAAGGTGGGGGGTGATGGTAATAGATCAGAGCGGAGGGTGGAGCACATAGGTGGGAAGGAAGATGGACACGTGGGACAGTTCAAGAGGGTGGTGCAGAGTTGGAGGATTGGATCTGGGATAAGGTGGGGAGAGGGGAGGTGAGAAAAGTGGTGAAATTCACATTGATTTCATGTAGTTGGAGGGTCCTAAGGCAGAAGATGAGGTGGTATTCTTCCTCCAGTCTTTGGGTGGCGAGGTTTGGCGGTGAAAGAGGCCCAGGACTTGCATTGTCCTTAGCGGACTAGGTGGGGCAGTTGGGAGTTGTTTGGTGTAAGTTCTCAGAGATGTTGATGTTCTCTGAGACATTCCGCAAGTTGGAGTCTTGTCTCCCCAGTGTAGAGGAAACCACATCAAGAGCAACAGACACTGCAGATTAGGTGTTTGGATGTCCAGGAAAATCTCTGCAGGATGTGGAAGGATTCTTTGAGGCCTTGGATGGAGACAAATGGGGAGGTGTGGGTGCAGGGTTTAGACCTCTTGTGGTGGCAAGGGAAGTTGCCAGAAGTTGAGGGTGGGCTGGTGGGGTGCGTAGGCCTAACGATGGAGTTGCGGAGGGAATGGTCTCTGTGGAATGCTGAAAGGGGTGGGGAGGGAAATATATCTGGTGGTGAGGTCTGACTGTAGGTGGCAGAAATGGCGGAGGATGATACATTGTATCCGGAAATTGGTGGGGTGGAAGGTGAGGACCAGGGAGGTTCTATCCTTGTTGCAGTTGGAGGGGTGCAGTTCAAGGGAGGAGGTGCAGGAAGTAGAGGACATGCGCTAGATGGCATTGTTGACCATGTGGGAGGGGAAATTGTGGTCCTTGAAGTAGGACGCCATCTGGGATGTTGTAGAGGAGATGTTGTTGCAAGTGTGGCGGAAGCAGAGGAATTGGGAGTAAGGGATAGCATTTTTACAGGGGGTAGATGTGTGGGAGAAGGTGTAGTCCAGGTAGCTGTGGAAGTCAGTGGATTTGAAGTAGATGTCTGTGTTGAGTCGGTTGCTGGAAATGGCAGTGGAGAAGTCCAGAAAGGGAGGGTGGTGTCTGAGATGGTCCAGGCGAACTAGAGGTTGGGGTGGAAGGCGTTGGTAAAGTTGATGAACTGTTCAACCTCCTCGTAGGAGCATGAGGTGGTGCTGATACAGTCATCGATGTAGCTGAGGAAATGGTGGGGGATGGTGCTTGGGTAACTGCGGAAGATGGACTGTTCCATGTACCTGACGAAGAGGCAGGTGTAGATGGTGCCCATGTCTGCCCCTTTAGTCAGAAGGAAGTGGGGGGATTAGAAGGAGAAAGTGTTGAGGGTGAGGACCAGTTCAGCCAGCTGGATGAGGATATTGGTGGAAGGGTATTGGTTGGGACGGTGTGAGAAGAAGAAATGGGGGGCTTGGAGACCTTCATCATGGCGGATCGATGTGTACAGGGACTGGATGTCCACGGTGAAGAGGAGGCATTGGGGCCAGGGAACCGAAAGTCTTGGACAAAGAGGAGGGTGTGGGTGGTATCCCAAATGTATGTGGGGAGATCCTAGAACAAAGAGGACAGGATGGTATCAAGGTATGCGGAGATAGGTTCGGTGGGGCAGGAGCAGGTGGAGACGATAGGTCAGCCAGAGTAGTCTGGTTTGTGAAGTTTGGGTAAGACGTAGAACTGGGCGGTGCAGGGTTCTCAGACTGAGGTTAGAGGCTGTGAATGGGAGATCCCCTGGTGTGATGAGGCTGTGGATAGCTTGGGAGATTATAGTTTGGTGATGGGAGCAGAGGTCGTGGTTGAGGGAGCAGTAGGAGGAGATGTCCGTGAATTGGCGCCAGTCTTCAGCGGTGTACAGGTCAGTGTGCCAAACTACCTCTGTGCCCACCCCCCCCCCCCCCCCCCACCCCCCTTATCCACTGGTTTGATGGTGAGGTTGGGGGTTAGAGTTGAGAGAGTGGGGGGCTGCACATTGGGAGGGTAAGAGATTGGAGTGGATGGGAGCGGTGGACAGGTTGAGGCAGTCAGTGTCGCCATGGCAGTTGGAGATGGAGATTGAGAGCGGGTGACAGATCACCAGCACGGAGTGTCCAAATGGATGGAGTATGTTGGAGGTGGGTGAAGGGGTCCTTGGAGGGTGGGTGGGAATCCTGATGGAAAAAGTAAGTGTGGAGGTGGAAGTGACGGAAGGAAAATTTGATGTCACGACGTGTGTTGAATTTGTTGATCTGGGAGCATAGTGGGATGAAGGTGAGGCCTTTACTGAGGACTGTTGTTTAATTTTCTGTTGTTATTTCATGACTAGATATGGCAGAACTGCAGAGTTTAGATCTGCCCTGTTGGTTGCAGAGTTGCTTTGCCCTGTCTTTTCACTTGCTGCTTATCCTGCTTTGTGCACAGGTATTCCTGTATTGTAACTTCACCAGATTGCACCTCATTTTTAATTATGCCTGGAAATGAAGGTTATTCCATTAATAACTACAACTTGCAGATAGATCACATTGCATATACAATGGTGAGGTGATGATCAAATGGACTTTTTGTTTTGGATGATGTGAAGCTTCTATAGTATTGTTGGAGATGTACTCCAGAAAGTAGAGAGTATTCCATCAACACTCTTGCCTTGTGACTGATTGAAAGGTTTTGAGGAACCAACCTTTGCCCTGGTTCTATAGTCACAGTAGCTCATCCAGTTATCTGGGACATAGCCTACTATCTGTCTTCTGTACTGGGTGGTTACTACACTCCAGTCAGAATTAAATAACATACAAACATACATAGGCTATATGCACCAAGTATAATATAACTGTCTGTACCTAACATCTACAACAAGCACTTCCAAGGAGGTCCATGCTTCTATTCAGTTGACACAACACTGGATTGGGGGCTTTTCTAGTTTGTATAGCTCATTGATTGAAGAGTTTCAATCAGTAGGGGTCATGCACATGCAAGCCTTTCCAATGACAACTGTCAGACCGAGTTAGTGCTCTAAAACAGTATGTCCCTCAATGGCAAGAGGGATTGCTGACAAGTTTCAGTCAAGTGGTTATCTTCCCAAGCGGTAAAAATATGAATAATACATGAGCTGCACACAGCTTGCTGTTCCCAGTTGCTACCAACATCATTGTCTATGCAGAGGCTGATATGGCTGACGGTTGGTGTTACAGGTGTGTTCACTGAAGTATTTACACATGCATAGTACATGACACTGACCCAGTCAGCACAGAGCTGGCTTGTAGCATGAGCAGAACCTCTGACACTCCTGTTTCTATCTGTCAGCCAGGAGTCCCTGACTGGACTAGGTTAACAGCCCCAATCAGGGAACTCAGATTCCTTTAGATCCACTTGGTTGACATTGTTCCAGTCACTGCAGTCACCTTGAAGAAGCATGTTGACCTGACGTGCAAAAAACTTTTTTCACCAATGATTGTGCTTTATACTCACATTTTTTCATGGCTCTTAGAACTGTATCCCATTACAAAGTAATACGTTGCAAAATACATTACGAAAGGTTAAACAGAGCAGCATCGGAAAGCTTTAGAGCAAGCTTTAAATTCTCCTTTCCTGAAGAAATATTGGAATCACTTACTTCCAAGAAAGTATATTTACAATTGTTGTTGCTATGGTGACATTGACACACATACCTTCAATCACTTTGATCAATACTTTCTCATATACTGTACCAAACATATTTCACTGTAACAATCACTAGTGTATACTGTAGACCAGTTCAACTTTATTCTGTGTGCAGCCCATATATTGGGAACTGCAGAGAAACAATTTGAAGCTAATGCACTCTTTTGTTCTTTTCTCATAGGCATAATTGGTAGTGTTCAAGTTTCTACCCCGCCTGTGGTAGAAGCAGAGATTGGAAAACCCATCAGCATACCCTGTGTTCCTGAGATATCCACACCAAGCACTGTGAAATATGTCCAATGGTTTGTTGTAAGTAGAAGTGTATTACTACTTGGGAAATGACTGCTCCCTATTACTGTATGACTGACCCCTTGATAATCTTGCAGGGAACATAAGGACTAACTATAAAAGTTTTCTATTGTCATGTAAAGGGGAAAAGATTTGTGAAAACTAATGTATGTCGCTTATGGTTAGAAACAGGAATTTATAATAGGCAACAAAGAAATGGCTGACAAACTAAATTCAGACTTCTCTTCTGTCCTCATAAAGGAGGACATGAAAAAATTACAAGAAACTGGGGAACGCAGGGTTTAGTTAGAAGGAGAAACTAAAGCAAATATTAGAAGAGAAATGATGTTGGAGAAATTGATGGATTGAAGGCTGATAAATCACCAGGACCTGATAATCTACATCCCAGAGTACATTAGAAAGAGCCCCAAGAAATAGTGGATGGACCTTCCAAGATTCGTTAGATTCTGCAACAGTTCCTACAGATTGGGCAGTAGCTAATATAACCCCACTAAAGGCAGATAGGGAGAAAACTGGGAATTATAAGCCAGGAAGTCTGACTGCAGTAGTGGGGAAGATGCGAGAATCCATTATGTAGGAGTTTATAGCACAGCATTCAGAAAACAGTGATGGAATCATACACATTTAGCATGGATTTACTAAAGGAAAATCACATGACAAATCTACTGGAATTCTTCAAGCATGTTGATCAAGAGAGGCAGTGGATGTGTAGTCATTGGAACAAGGTTGGATCTTATTGAGAAGGAGATTCCTGATTGGTCAGGTTAACTGGCTCTGAGCTAGCCGGTGAGAGCCCGTGTACTGCACACATTTAAATAAATCACACAATCACCTGATGAAGGAGCGTCACTCCGAAAGCTAGTGTGCTTCCAATTAAACCTGTTGGACTATAACCTGGTGTTGTGTGATTTTTAACATTTAAATAAAGGGTGACTTGGTGACAGGATACAAGCCTCTGTGCAGCTATAGAAAATGGAACATTCTTTTTTTTTATATAGATATTTTTATTGGAAATTTAACATTTTTACAGGTTTACAAAAATAAACAAAACTCTCAAGTACAAACATTGATATACAATTAAATCTTAAATAAATAATAGCCAAAATTTAGCAAAAGAAAAATACTGAGAGAAAAAAAACAAAACTCAACTAACTACTAATTAGACCTACAACTAACCAGAGTGTATAATTAAGTCTCTTACATTATTCAAATAAGAGAAAGAAAAAAAAATCAACAGATAACACAGAAATTGGATAGTGAGATACATGCTCGGAATGTGTTAACATCAAATGTAACAAAACCCGTATTCGTGCGGGATTCCTCTCCCAAGGGGCCCCGGACCAGCCAGGTTCGTAATCTCAATTAAATAAAAGCCCTTGTTAGGATAGCCAAAATATCTGTATTTATAGAATTCAAGAAGGGCTGCCATATTTTATGAAATAATTCGGTCTTTCGGTGCACCATATTTGTAAGGAAGTCAAGGGGAATACATTCCATAATTAATCTGTGCCAATTTGTAAGTCCAGGGGAGCCCTCAGCCACCCAGTTCACCAAAATATTTTTCCTTGCACAGAAAGAGAGAATAGAAAATAGTCTCTTCCCGTGCATATCCAGGGAGGGAAAGTTCAAAAAGCCCAAAAGGAGAGATACGGGGTCCACTTTAATTTCCGTTCCTAAAGTTTCTGTCAGGGTACTTGCTACTTTAGTCCAGTATCTGTGGATCTTATGACAGGTCCATAGGCAATGTACAAGAGTGCCCACCTCTATTTTACATTTGGGGCACATTGGAGATGCTCCTGCCTTAAATTTTGCCAATCGAGCCGGTGCTGTATGGGCCCTATGAAGTATCTTCAGCTGGATAGCCTGAGTTCTGTTACAGATGGTGATTCTTCTGGCGTTTTCCCAAATGTCATTCCACGTTTCTATAGAGATTTCTAGTCCCAAATCCTGATCCCATGTTTTAAGCAGATTGTCCATATCTCCCGATACTTCATCATGTAGTAAATGATAAATAGTACTGACGGAAGATACCCCCATTGGCCATAGCACTCTACATTCTCTATCTGATTTATAAAAACTATCTAATAACGTAGTCTTCTTCTGTATATAATCTCGAATTTGGAAGTATCGAAAGAGGTCTCCATTAGGTAATCCGAATTTCTGATGCAGCTGTTCAAAAGACATCAGGACCCCATCCTTAAATAGGTCCCCAAGACATGAGATCCCCTGGATCTCCAGAGTTTAAAAGTGGCATCTGTAAACCCCGGTTGGAATCCCCATGCTCCCACTATCGGTGCATAGGGGGATGTTTATGTGAGTTGCCCTCATTTTGCCGCATTATATTCCAAGCTTTAATTGTGTTTAGTATTATAGGGTTTTTACAGTGATCCGTGATGATTTTCCTCTTGTCTGAGAATAAAAGGTTAATAAATGGGTATTTTACTTGAGAGGCCTCGATGTCCAACCAGGTTGATTGTGGATCAGACAAGACCCAATCAGCTATGTAACTTAATAGGGAACTTAACTGATATTTCCTAAAATCTGGGAAGTCCAATCCTCCCCTTGCCTGTGGAAGCTGTAGCTTCTTCAGCTTAATGAGGGGCCGTCTATGATTCCAGATAAAGGAACCCAACCAGCCATATAATTTACGTAGTGCCAGCCTCAGTAGCATCACCGGAAGCATTCTCATAGGGTATGGGAGACGGGGCAGGACATTCATTTTAATTAGTGCTATTCTACCCAGCCAGGAAATTGGTAGGTCTCCCCATCGCTGGAGGTCCTGCCTTATCCTCACCAGTAAATGCACAAAGTTAGCCTTATACAACTGACCAAATACTGGGGTGATAAAAATGCCTAAATATAAGAAACCCTCCAGGGACCACCGAAAGGGAAAATGGGATCCGTCCACTAAATGGGGTATCATAGCAAGGCCACCCATTGGCATAGCCTCCAATTTTGAGAAATTAATTTTATAGCCTGAGAATGAACTAAATGTATTAATAACTTGGATTAAGCGAGGCACAGACATCAGAGAATTACTGAGGAATAGAAGAACATCATCTGCATAAAGGGTAATTTTATGTTTACCTGTACCAATCCTTGGGGCCGTTATATTAGGATCAGCCCGTATAGATTCTGCTAGTGGTTCAATTATTAGCGTAAATAACAATGGTGAGAGAGGACATCCCTGACGGCAGCCCCTATCCACACTGAAGCTATCCGAACCTAATCCATTGGTAACCACAACTGCTTTGGGATGTTGAGACCCATTTGATAAACACCTTTCCAACACCAAACCTTTCCAATGTGTAAAACAAATATGACCATTCAACCCTATCGAATGCCTTTTCCGCATCTAATGAGACTACTACTCCTGGTATCTTTCCCTGATGGCAGGCTTGAATCATATTCAAAACCCTTCTAATATTATTGGATGATCTACGGCCCTTGATAAACCCCGTCTGATCCTCCTTTATAATATGTGGCAGTACCCTTTCTAGTCTCAATGCTAATGTTTTAGAAAGGATTTTAAAATCTACATTTAGCAAGGATATTGGTCTGTATGACGGGCAATCTTCTGGATCCTTTTTTAAGGATAAGAGAGATATTTGCCTCTTTCAGCGAAGGCGGGAGACAGCCCTGACTGTATGCGTAGTTATACATGTCCATAAGTGGACCAGCCAATATTCCTGTAAATTCTTTATAGAATTCAGCTTGAAAACCATCTGGGCCAGGTGCCTTCCCACTCTGAAGTTGCCTGACTGTGTCAAGTATTTCTTGGACTGTTAGGGGAGCATTAAAGACCGATACCTGTTCAGGAGTTAGGTCCGGAAAGGTCAAATTTTTAAAAAATGATTGCATCCTCCTAGTCCTGTCTTCACAATCCTGCGATTTATATAAATCAGAATAGAATGTTCTAAAGATTGCGTTAATCCTTTTATGATCATGAGTCAAAATACCCGTACTTTCCTTGATAGACGTGATAGTTTGAGGGGCCTTTTTTTTCTTTGCAAGAAATGCTAAGTATCTACTTGGTTTGTCGCCAAATTCATATAACCTTTGTTTTGCAAATAATATTTCCCTCTTAGCCGTTTGGGTAAGTGTGGTATTCAGAGCTGTCCTAAGGGCCGTAATCCTTTGCAATTTGATAATAGAAGGTCTGTCAGCGTATGCTGTTTCAGCTGCTTTTAAGCGAGCTTCAAGCAGACGTTGTTGTTCTCCCTTTAATTTTTTCTGGGTTGCTGAGTAGGAGATGATCAAACCTCGCGCGTAAGCTTTGATGGTCTCCCACATCATTGATGGGTTGCTAGCCGTACCTGAATTAATTTCTAAAAAAGTTTTAAATTCTTGAGAGAAGTACTTTACAAATTTATTGTCTTTCATTAGGAAGGGGTCCACACGCCAATGCCGAGGGGATGTCCCATTGTTCCTCGCCTTGATTTCCATATATACAGCAGCATGATCGGAAATTGCTATACTGCCTATTTTACAGGATGATATGGAATTTTAAAAAATTGAGGGGGCAAAAAACATATCAATTCTGGTATGACATTTATGTGGATTAGAGTAAAAAGAAAAATCTCTGCCCTGTGGATGAAGACATCTCCATACATCTACTAATCCTAATTCTTTGTTCAGATCCACCAATTGTCTAGATCTGGGAGATACTCCTGCAGTACTCTTGGGAATCCTATCTATTTCCGGATCCATAATACAATTAAAGTCTCCCCTATAATTGTATGACGGGCACCGAGAGCCATCAATTTTGAGAATGCTACCGTTATAAATTTAAAAGGATGTGCCTGGGGAGCAATACAAATTTAAAATCCCACATTCCTCTCCATTTATAAGGGCTTTAATCAGAATATATCGTCCAGATTCGTCTTTTATCTGATTTAGGATTTTGAAAGGGAAATTATTCCGAATAAGAATAACAACTCCCCTGCTTTTTGAGCTAAAAGAAGAAATAAAGGCCTGATCAAATCCACCCTGTCGTAATTTCAAGTGTTCTTTATCCAACAAGTGTGTCTCCTGTAGGGGAGCTATATCAACCCTTTCTTTCTTGAGATTTGATAATATTTTCTTCCTTTTGATTGGTGAATTACTCCCCTTGACATTCCAGGTGCACCACTTAACCGACTGATCAACCATAACCGTCCGGGCAAATCCGAGACCCCTCGGGAGGGGAAACCCTATCCAGAACATCCCAAGCATAGAGCATATAAAGGCTCTCTAATACACTCACAACAGTATAATAAAAAACTATTTCTAAATAAAAAAAAACGTATTTAAATGGAGATCTTCCCCCTTGTTCCCAGGGGGGTATCACTTCCTTTCCAAGGGTCCATCGTATCCTCTCCCAACCAGTGCCCTACCCTTGACCCAGGCGCTCCTCAATAGGATGAGGAAAGTTCAAATATACTACAGAGCTAGAGTTAATAGTGAGCACCCTACGCCCCCCTCACCCACACCAACACCTGGATATATTTGGTAATGTTAATACCATGTATAAACATATATAACAATAAAATTACAACCTCAACAAGTAATAATTAAATATAATAATACAAAATAACAAGGGAAAACAACCCCGCTCTTTGAGACAGAGGTAAAATAGAATAAGGTAACCACCTCCCCCCACCAACATTAACTAGACCTCCCGGCCTATATATATATATAGAATAATTTTTAAAAATCCAAGGGGGGGAGAAAATCATTAAGTAGAGATCAAATAAATAAATCCCTCTCCCCACCCCCCAAGATAATATTAAACAGTAAGGTAAAAAAAGAAAAGGGGGTATATAAACCGGAGTGGGGGGAAGGCAAACCAACATCCATTATCTCTTACAGTTTATCTAAGAGAGTCCAAAAATTCCTTAGCCTTTTCCGGCGATCCGAAGTTATACACGGATCCTTCATGGTTAAAGCGTAGTGTCACTGGGTAGCGCAAGGAGTACTGAATATTTAAGTCCCTTAAACACTTCTTCGCCTCATCGAATGCCTTCCTCTTTCGGACCAGAGCTGGGGAAAACTCCTGGAATAACATGATCTTGGATCCTTTATAGATCATGGCTTGGGGATCTTTTCCAAGATTTCTAGAGGCTTCTAGGAGTATCTGCCTCTCCTTATAGCTCTGCAGCCAGAACAGGACCGGGCAGGGACGCTGGTTTGAGCTGGGCCCGCGTATTGCAACCCGGTAGGCCCATTCCACCCTTACCTGGCCTGATCCAGCCTCCAGATTCAATAACTGTGGCAGCCACTGTTTAAGGAACCTTTGTAAGCTGGCCTTCTTCTTCCCGTTTGGGAAGGCCCAGCAAACGAATATTTTTTCGACGACCCCGATTCTCGAGGTCGTCAATGTGGTTCTCTAAGGTCCGGACTCGCTGCTCGAGGGTCCGGACCCGATCCACGGCCGATTGCGCTGTAGTTTCGGAGGTCGCGGCCTTTAGCTCCTCCCCTCCGACTCGGCGTTCGATTTCCTTAATGTCTCGGTTGTGCTTTTGCAGCGCGGCCGAGAGTGAGTCCCATCAACTTTGGGATCCTTCAATAAAAGCGTCGATCTTCACATCCACTTTGGAGATGATTTCCACAAGGCTCGCCACCGTAGGCAAGTCCCCCGGGGCGGCTGCGGACGCCTCTGCTGTAGCTGGGGAGGGTGGGGGAGGTGCTCCTGCCTGCTGAGAGCTGTGAGCTCCCTTCCCTTTAGTCATTTTTACTGAAGATTAAATTGTTTAAATTCAATACTAAACAACTAATTAAATTAAACAGCTATTTTAGTTGATTTGGTGAGTGTGGTGGGGGTGGGTGACCCACTTTGCCCAAGTCTTGGGAGGAGCACTATAGACTCAGACTTGCTGGGTTGCCGCCATCTTGGATCCCCCGAGAAAATGGAACATTCCAGCGCAGTACAGGCCCTTCGCCCCTCGATGTTGCACCGACCTGTGAAACCAATCTGAAACTCATATAATCTACACTCGTCCATATGTCTATCCAATGCCTATTTAAATGCCCTTAAAGTTGGTGAGTCTACTACTGTTGCAGGCAGGGCATTCCATGTCCCTACTTCTCTGAGTAAAGAAACTACCTCTGACATCTGTCCTATATCTATCACCCCTCAATTTAAAGCTATGACCCCTCGTGCTAGCCATCACCATTCGAGGAAAAAGGCTCTCACTGTCCACCCGATCTAACCCTCTGACTCTCTTATAGACAATAAAACCATAAGCCATAAGAGTGGAAGTAAGGCTATTCGGCCCATCGAGTCCACTCTCACATTCAATCATGGCTGATGGGCATTTCAACTCCACTTACCCGCATTCTCCCCGTAGCCCTTAATTCCTTGTGACATCAAGAATTTATCAATCTCTGCCTTGAAGACATTTTGCGTCCTGGCCTCCACTGCACTCTGCGGCAATGAATTCCACAGGCCCACCACTCTCTGGCTGAAGAAATGTCTCCGCATTTCTGTTCTGAATTTACCCCCTCTAATTCTAAGGCTGTGTCCACGGGTCCTAGTCTCCTCGCGTCCACCCTCTCCAAGCCATGTATTATCTTGTAAGTTTCTATTAGATCTCCCCTTAATCTTCTAAACTCCAATGAATACAATCCCAGGATCCTCAGCCGTTCCTCGTATGTTAGACCTACCATTCCAGGGGTCATCCATATGAATCTCTGCTGGACACGCTCCAGTGCCAGTATGTCCTTCCTGAGGTGTGGGGACCAAAACTGGACACAGTACTCCAAATGGGGCCTAACCAGAGCTTTATAAAGACTCAGTAGCACAACGGTGCTTTTATATTCCAACCCTCTTGAGATAAATGACAACATTGCATTCGCTTTCTTAATCACGGACTCAACCTGCATGTTTACCTTTAGAGAATCCTCGACTAGCACTCCCAGATCCCTCTGTACTTTGGCTTTACGAATTTTCTCACCGTTTAGAAAGTAGTCCATGCTTGTATTCTTTTTTCCAAAGTGCAAGACCTCGCATTTGCTCACATTGAATTCCATCAGCCATTTCCTGGACCACTCTCCCAAACTGTCTAGATCCTTCTGCAGCCTCCCCACTTCCTCAGTACTACCGGCCTGTCCACCTAAATTCGTTTCATCGGCAAACTTCGCTAGAATGCCCCCAGTCCCTTCATCCAGATCATTAATATATAACGTGAACAGCTGCGGCCCCAACACTGAACCCTGTGGGATACCGCTTGTCACCAGCTGCCATTCCGAAAAAGAACCTTTTATCCCAACTCTCTGCCTTCTGTCAGGCAGCAAAACTCAATCCATATCAGTAGCTCACCTTGAACACCATGGGCCCTCACCTTGCTCAGCAGCTTCCCGTGTGGCACCTTATCAAAGGCCTTTTGGAAGTCTAGATAGACCACATCCACTGGGTTTCCCTGGTCTAACCTACTTGTCATCTCTTCAAAGAATTCCAACAGGTTTGTCAGGCATGACCTCCCCTTACTAAATCCATGTTGACTTGTTCTAATCCGACCCTGCTCTTTCAAGAATTTAGAAACCTCATCCTTAATGATGGATTCTAGAATTTTACCAACAACCGAGGTTAGGCTAATTGGCCTATAATTTTCCATTAAAGGCAGGAAGTAGATCATCTTTGCTGAGTGCAAACCGTTGCCATCAAGACCTTGGGGTTAGTGGTGATGAGGGATTGGAGAGAGAAAGAGGCTATCATAATGGGCCGTTTACAAAAAGATGGGATTAAAAAGGGCATCTGGGTGTCTTTGGGTCAGCATGCACAAGTTATTCCGAATGGCCCTTTCTGTGCTGTACCATTTCTGTGGTTTTGTGATGGAGGACAGAGTTCATGGTCTAAAATTGTTGAACTCAGTGTTGAATCCTAAAAGTTATAAAATATCTAAGTGGAAAATGAGTGTAGTACAGGGCCTGCATAGACCTGGAATGAGGAATGGTGCAGACATCCCACAAAGAAGCAGGCATAACAAGAACTCATGCAGGTACCCATAGCCAAGCCTTTTACTTGGAAAAGTAAAAGGATTTAAAGAAGAAACAGTTCAATTTTTTGAATGTACATTTTTCAGACTCCAAGGAAATGTATATTGGAACAGTTTATGTATCATTTTGAAAGTGTGGTTTTTGAGGATATACATTAAGTTGAAAATGATTCTATTATTCAGCATCTTCTGGATGCCAATACCAGCTAGCATTGTCTGATGACTTGATGTAGGTCATCTTTCAGCTGGAGTATAGTGCGCAGCTCAAGGGACAAGAACTGTAACTATGGAACTTACATTTTATTAAAAATCTTTAAATTTAAACTTATGTTTGTATTCAGATGGAGAAGGACATTCGCCAACGAATCTATTTCCAGGATGGAGAAAATAGAATTATCAACAATAAGACTCGCTACACAGATCGAATCAATGTGGATAAGAACTACACTCTGACCATTGACAATGTTGAACTTAGAGATGAACGGACATTTTGTTGCCAAGTTGGTGCTGGTCCAGCCGGCAATGGTGAAGCCACAACAGAGTTGAAGGTTTTTGGTGAGATTTCTTTTCTGGAATAATCTTTTAGAATCATAGAATAATACAACACAAAACGAGGACCATCTTGCCCAAGCCAGTTTATTGAATGGTATGTAATTAATACCACACCTATCCTAGTGACCTGTAATGGTTTTTAATGTTTCAAATATTTGTCCAATTTCCTGTTGAATGTGTTTTTAATTTATTTATGGGATGAGGACGTCACTGGATAAACCATTTAGAACATAGAACTGTACAGCACAGACATGGGTCTTCTCACCCATAGTGTTGTGCTGAACATGACGCCAAATTAAATTCATATGCTTATCTGAAAGTCCCTTAAATGTCCCTATCGAATCTGCCTCCACCGCCACCCCTGGCAGCGCATTCCAAATTCCTACCACTTCCTGTGTACAAAACGTGCCCTTCGCGTCTCCTTTGAACTTACCCCCTCTCACATTAAATGCATGTTTCCTTGTATTAGACTTTTCAACTCTGGAAAAATGATTCTGACCATCAAACCTGATCTATGCATCACATAAGTTTATAGACCTCTATTAAGTCGCCCCCTAGCCTCTGCCGCTCCAGAGAAAACAACACGGGTTTTTCTAGTCTCTCTTTATAACTCATACCCTCTATTCCAGGCAGCATCCAGGTAAACCTCTTCTGCAAGCTCTCCTGAAGCCTCCACATCCTTCCTGTAATGTAGTGACCAGAATTGAATGCAATACTCTAAATATGGCCTAACCAAAGTTTTATAAAGCTGCAACATGTCATCCTGACTCTTGGGCTCAATTCACCAACCAATAAAGGCAAGCATGCTATATACCTTCTTTAACACCCTATCTGGTTGCGTGGCTACTCTCAGAGAATTATGGACTTGAACCCCAAGATTCCCTCTGTACATCAATGCTGTTCAGGGTCCTTGTCATTAACTGTATATTTTTCCTTGATATTTGATCTCCCAAAGTGCAGCACCTCACACTTACCCGGATTAAACTCCATCTGCTATTTCTCCACCTATATCTGCAACTGATCTCTATCCTGCTGAATGCTTTGATAACCTTCGACATTATCCACAACTCCACTGACCTTTGTATCGTCTGCAAACATACCATCCAAGCCATCTATATTTTCATCCAAGTCATTTATATATATCACAAACAGCAGAGCTGCCAGTACAGAGCCCTATGGAACTACGGCCAATGTAGTCATTGACCTCCAGCCTGAGAAACACCTTTCCCCCACTACCCTCTGTCTTCTAAAGGCAAGCCGATTCTGAATCCATGCGGCCAAGTCACCGTGATCCCATGTATCTTAATCTTCTGGATGAGCCTACCATGCGGGACCTTGTCGAAAGCCTTATCATAATCCATGTGGACAACATCCACTGCTCTACCTCGTGAATAACTTTCGTCACCACCTCGAAAAATTCTATCAAGTAAGAAAGACATGACCTGCCCCCCACAAAGCCGTGCTGACTGTCCATAATTAGGCCACGTTTTTCCAAATGTGCGTAAATCCTATCCCTAACAATTCTCTCCAATAACTTCCCAACATTGATGTGAGACTTACCAGTCTAGCAGTTTCCTGGATTATCCTATTTGTCTTCTTGAACAGATGAATAACATTAGTTACTCCCCAGGCCTCCGGGACCTCTCCAGTGACTAGCAAGGATACAAAGATCTTGGTCAAGGCCCCAGCAATATCCTCTCTTGCCTCTCTCAAAAACCTAGGGTAGATACCATCGGATCCTGGGGACCTTTCCACCTTAATGCTCTTCAAGAAATCCAACACCACTTCTTTCTTGATCTCAAAATGCTGTAACATATTATCATGCTGCACACAAATCTCACTATTTTCCATATCCTTCTCCAGGGTGAATACCGATGCAAAATGCTAATTTAGGATCTCACCCACATCCTATGCCTCCAAGCGCAAATTGCCTGCTTTATCCTTATTAGTCCATCTCTAATTATCTGAGGGTAGTTAACTGTCTGTCCCATTGTTGCGAGTCTGGAGTCACATGTCGGTCAGACCAGATAAAAATGATCGATTTCATTCTCTGAAGGGCATTAGTGAACCAGATGAATATTTTCATGATAATCAACAATACAAAAAACATTATAGCATAGGAACAGGCCCTTCGGCCCTCCAAGCCTGCACTGACACATTTTGTCCTTCCATACTAAAACCATCTTCACTTACAGGATCTGCATCCCTCTATTCCCTTCATGTTCATATTTTAGTCCAGGTGCTTCACGAATGCTGCTACTGTGTCTGCTTCCCCCACCACCTCTGGCAGTGTGTTCCAGGCACTTTACCATCCTTTGTGTGAAAAACTTGCCTTGCACATCTTTTTTAAATTTCCTCTGCTCACGCAACTTGAACCCACGCCACTAATAATTGACCCCTCCACCCTGGGAAAAAGCCTCATACTTTCACAATCTTATAAACTTCTATCAGGTCACCCCTCAACCCCCTGCTTTCCAGTGAAAACAAACTCAGTCTATCCAAACTTCTTTCATAGCTAAAATCCCCCATAACAGGCAACATCCTGGTAAACCTTTTCTGTATCCTCTCCAAAGCATCCACATCCTTCAGGTAGTGTAGTGACCAGAACGGTATGCAGTATTCCAAGTGTCGCCTAACTAAAGTTCTATAAAGCTGCAGCATAGCTTGTCTATCCTCATACTCGGCACCCCTTCCAATGAAGGCAAGCAAGCCATAGGCCTTTTTCACTCCCTTATCTATCTGCGCTGCCACCTTCAGTGATCTGTGGAGCTGCACACCCAGATCCCTCTGCATATCAATACCCCTAAAGGTTCTGCCATTCACTATATAATTTTAACTTGTACTTGACCTTCCAAATGTCACCTCACATTTGTTCAGATTCAACTGCATCTGCCATTTTTCTGTCCCTGCCCCCAACTGATCTATATCCTACTGTATTCACTGGCAATCCTCCTCACTATCAGCAATTCTGCCAATCTTTGTATCATCCGCAAACTTACTAATTAGACCAGCTATGTTTTCCTCCAAATCATTTATGTAGAATACAAGCAGCAGAGGTCCCAGCACTGATCCCTGTGGAACGCCACTAATCACAACCCTCCATTCCAAAAAGCACCCTTACACCACGACCCTCTATCTCCTATGACTAAGCCAGTTCTGTATTCACCTTGCCAGCTCACCTCATACCATGTGACTTCACCTTTTTATACCAGTCTGCCATGACAGATCTTGTCAAAGGCTTTACTGCAGACAACATCAACCGCTTTTCCCTCAATTATCTTAGTCACCTCCTGAAAAATCTTGATCAAGGTAGTGCGCTTGACCTCTGCCACTCAAACCCATGCTGTCTATCACTAATAGTCCATTCGCGTCTAAATGCCTTTAGATCTTGTCCCTGAGAATCTTTTCCAATAATTTTCCTCCCACTGATGTGAGGCCCCACAGGCCTGTAATTTCCTGGATTATCCGTGTTATGCTTCTGAAACAATGGGACAAAATTGGCTATTCTCCAGTCCTCTGGGACCTCACCTGTGGCCAAGGAGGATGCAAAGATGTCTGTCAATGCGTGTAGTCACATGGTCACCATTTTACTCCCGATTTTTATTGAATTCAGATTTGACTATCTGACATGGTGGAATTTGAACTCATGTACCCAGAATTGTGCGGCCCTGGGTTACTAGTCTAGTAACATTACCACCGTACCTTTACCATCCTTTCAGGCAACGTATTCTATAGTCTCCAAACCCATGATGTACATTGTTCTTCCCCTTATATTATCTCTGGCTCTTATTCTGATTGTGATGTGTTCTATTTTGGCCAATCACTTGACATGGTTGGGCAAGGACAGATAAGAGCATAGCTCTAGTTTTTTTTACATCTTTTAAAATGCCTCTGTTTCTGTATTTACCGATTTCTGCTTTTTTTGCAGATGCACCAGAAATACCTGAGATATTTCCAAGTAATAAACTCATATCAATAATGAAAACAGAACCATCAGAGGTAGGCAAAACTGTAAGACTGACACTCAGTTGTCTCAGGATGTTTATATTTCAGGATTATTTTAATATGTAAAGAAATTGAAGAGATTCACAGATACCTTTAGATTAGATTAGATTACTTACAGTGTGGAAACAGGCCCTTCGGCCCAACAAGTCCACACAAACCCGCCGAAGCGTAACCCACCCAGACCCATTCCCCTACATTTACTCCTTCACCTAACACTACGGGCAATTTACCATGGCCAATTCACCTGACCTGCACATTTTTGGATTGTGGGAGGAAACCGGAGCACCCGGAGGAAATCCACGCAGACACAGGGAGAATGTGCAAACTCCACACAGTCAGTCACCTGAGGCGGGAATTGAACCCGGGTCTCTGGTGCTGTGTGGCAACAGTGCTAACCAATGTGCCACCGTGCCACCCACGGTGAAGTTTAAGAAAATGTAATTTAAGAAAAAATGTAGTTTAAGAAAAAAATTAGTTAAATTTCCCCTTCGTTACCACATGTTAACATGTTGCTGTGAGTCTCTCTCAAAAGGGCCTAAATCTTGTTGTTAATGGTATGGAGTTACTTCATAACTCAAGTATGAGTTCACTGACTGGTAGGACAAGCTTTAACAAGCTAAAAGGTGAACTCATCTTCCTAAGACTACAAAGACTGTGTATCTGTTTTAAGTAATTTATTATAAATAAAGGTAACATGCCTCCTATTTTGAATGGAGAACAGATGGATGGCAGAAAAACAGTCTTCATGGAGGAAGATGTTAAAGATCTCCCAGAAATGAAGGAACTAAAAGAATTTGTTATCAGGAAAGAGGGTATTTGAAAAGCTAACTGGGTTGAAAGTTGATAAATTCCAAAGATCAGATGAGCTTCATCCCAGTGTTGAGGTGGTGGATGGAGAGGTAGTAAAATTGATTCCCTTCCAGAAGTCTGTAGATTTTAGAAAAAATCCTGATGACTGAAGAGTAGTACTAATGAAAGAAAGAAGGAAGAGGGAGAATGGAAAACTACATTTAGTCTGCTGAATAGGACAGACTTCAACCAGATCTGACAATTCAAGGCTGGGTATCCATGAGACACTGGAGCATCAACAGTATTTCAGCACAATCTGCAAACTCATGGCCTGGCATGTCCCACATTACCATCAAGACAGGAGATCAACCCTGGTTCAATGGAGAGTTCAGGAGGGCACGCTAGGAGCAGGACCAGCATACCTGAAAATGAGGTGTCAACCTGGTGAAGCTACCAAACAGGACTACTCGCGTGAAGAACAGAGTAAGCAGCAAGTGATAGACAGAGCTAAGCAATCCCACAACCAACAGATCAGATCTAAGCTCTGCAATCCTGTTGCATCCAGTCATGAATGGTGGTGGGCAATTAAACAGCTCCACAAATACCCCCATCCTCAATGATCGAAGATGTGTTGCTGAAAAAGCGCAGCAGGTCAGGCAGCATCCAGGGAACAGGAGAATCGACGTTTTGGGCATAAGCCCTTCTTCAGGCTTATGCCTGAAACGTCGATTCGCCTGTTCCCTGGATGCTGCCTGACCTGCTGCGCTTTTCCAGCAACACATTTTCAGCTCTGATCTCCAGCATCTGCAGACCTCACTTTCTCCTCAATGATCGAAGAGCCCAGCATGGTGGCACAGTGGTTAGCACTGCTGCCTCACAGCGCCAGAGACCCGAGTTCAATTCCCATCTCAAGGCGACTCTGTGTGGAGTTTGCACATTCTCCCCGTGTCTGCGTAAGTTTCCTCCGGGTGCTCCGGTTTCCTCCCATAGTCCAAAAATGTGCAGGTTAGGTGAATTGGCCACGCTAAATTGCCCGTAGTGTTAGGTGAAGGGGTAAATGTAGGGGAATGGGCCTGGGTGAGTTCCGCTTCAGCGGGTTGGTGTGGACTTGTTGGGCCGAAGGGCCTGTTTTCACACTGTAAGTAATCTAATCTACGTCAGTGCTAAAGATACGGCCAAAACATTCGCAGCAATCTTCAGCCAGAAGTGCCGAGTGGATGATCCACCTCAGCCTCCCCCAGTGGTCCCCAGCGTCACAGATACCAGACTTCAGCCAGTTTGATTCACTCCGTGTGATTTCAAGGAACAGTTGGAGACACTGGATACTGCAAAAGCTACGGGCCCTGACAACATTCTGCAATGGTACTGAAGACTTGCGCTTCAGAACTTGCTGCTCCCCCTACCCAAGCTGTTACAACACTGATATCTACCTGACAATGAGGAAAATTGCCCAGGTATATCCTGTACATAAAAAGCAGGACAAATAGGTGAAGGGCTGACTGTGAGTTTAATAAGATATATGGAATCCTGGGCTTTAGAAATAGAGAGGCAATTAAATACAAAAAAAATCCAACCCCACCAATTACCACCATCAGTCTACTCTTGATCATCAGTAAAGTGCCTTGCTGTGTTCTTCCAGCCTCCTGCTGGTCTACCTTATCCAGGAGGCTGGAAGAACACAGCAAGCAAGGCAGCGTGAGGAGGTGGAGAAGTTGGGGGAGGGTGTAAAAGAAGCTGCAGTTAAAGGGGATTGGTTGGTGGTGGTGTGGTGAGGTAAGGTAGGGATTAGTGAACACAAGGAGAGTGTACGACCTGGTTGTCGAAGGGAGGATTCATTGACCAACCAGGTCCTACCCTCTACCTGTGTTCATCTATCCCCATCTCCTCACCATCACCCACCTCCCCTACCTCCACTTCATCTGCAACTCCCCTTCCACCCACCCTCGGTCCTGCAGAAGGATTACACCCAAAACTTCTCCACCTCCTCATGCTGCCTGGCTTGCTGCATTCTTCCAGCCTCCTGCTTGTCTACTTTGAATTCTGTAGTTTTTTGTCTCTAACCATTCAGGATAAAGTAGCCTGCCTGATTGGCACCACATTCACAAACATCTATTTCCTCCACCACCAACACTCAGTAGCAGCAGTGTGCACTATCTACAAGAAGCATTTGCAGAAATTCATCAAAGATCCTTCAAGAGTACCTTTGAAACCCACAACCACTTCCAATTAGAAGGATACCCAACTGACATCTCGAAGGTGGATATATGGAATGCTCTGCCCCAGAAGGCAGTGGAGACCAAGTCTCTGGATACTTTCAAGAAAGAGATGGATAGATATCTTAAAGATAGTGGAATCAAGGGTTATGGGGATAAGGCAGGAACAGGATACTGATTAAGGATGATCAGCCATGATCATAATGAATGGTGGTGCAGGCTCAAAGGGCCGAATGGCCTACCCCTGCACCTATTGTCTATTGACAAGGGCAGCAGATACATGGGAACACCACCACCTGCAAGTTCCCCTCCCAGGCACTCACCATCCTAACTTGGAAATATATTGCTGTTCTATCACTGTCATTGGGTTAAACTCCTGGTATTTCCTTCCTAACAATGTTTTGGTCTACCTACAGCAGGTGGACTGTGGCAGTTCACAAAGGCAGCTCACCACTACCTTTTCAAGGGCAACTAGGGACGGGCAATAAATGCTAGCCCAGTCAGCATTCCATGAATCACCACACTCCCAGAAGGATGTGGAAGCTTTGGAGACCACCTAGAGCAGGTTCAGCAGGATGTTGCCTAGTCTTGAGGGCATTGGCTATGAGGGAAGATTAAAAAGACTGGGATTGTTTTCACTGGAAAGGTGGTGGCTGAGAGGAGACTGATAGAGGCCTACACAATTACGAGAGGCATAGATGGGCTGGATAGTCAGAGGAGTTTTCCCAGGGTTGAAGTTTCAATTACAAGGGGTCACAGGTTCAACATGAGAGGTGGAAAGCTTAAGGGAGATGTGCGAGAGAAGTTTTTCAGGCAGAGAACGGTGGGAGCCTGGAACACACTGCTAGAAGAGGTGGTGAAAGCAGGCAGGTTGGTTGCATTTAAGAGGCATCTGGCTGGTTACATAAAAGGGAGGGAATGGAGGGATACGGACCGAATAAGGACAGAAGGTTTGTATTTTTTTATGATTCGGAGATGCCGGTGCCACAACCACCTGATGAAGGAGCGTCGCTCCGAAAGCTAGTGCTTCCAATTAAACCTGTTGGACTATAACCTGGTGTTGTGTGATTTTTAACTTTGTTTTTTTTAGTTTAGTATGATGATTGGCACAGGCTTGCAGGGCCGAAGGGCCTGTTCCTGTGCTGTACTTCTCTTTTGTTCTTTGAGTGAGTTTTAAAAACCTGTTAGTCTAATGTCAGTAATAGTGTTATGACCCCACTGTTGTTATTACTGGACAAGTCCGATCCCAAACTGAAATCTGCTTTTTAAATCATATTTTGTTTTTTTTTAATTTAATGAGGTAGTCTTTTACTGAAACTCAAGCACAGAATATTGTGAATCTAGATTTAGCAATAAACTGTAAGTATAATACTCAAAGGAAAAGATAAAATAAACCAAGCTATTTTACATGAAACACTGTTTAGAAGATTTTGAAACATGATAAAAATACAATATTCTGTTCATCTCAACAGCATATTCTACCACAGTGAAGCACTAGAGGGAATTCCTTGCTCTAACACCTATATCAGTTTGATAAAATTGTTGCTTTCAATTTGCAGTTATGCGAGTTTGAAGGCCTTTTCCTTAAGTATTCACACAACTGAACTTAGACTCTCTTAGCTTGAAATAACCCTTTCAGGTTCTAACCAAACTTTTCTGATCTACATCTTTAAAACAATTACCCTTTCACTGAAGTAACCTACTTCCCAACTTGTCCAAACTAACTCCTTTCTGAAGAAGAAACTGTTTTATACATTAAACTTTGTACCTAAGCTTAATAAAATCAATTCCTGATCTTTCAAACAGAAAACAAGCTAACCGTCTTTAATGTTTACTCTCTGCTAGTAAAATAAATTACCATCACAAATCCAGGAAGTCTCTCTGAGTGATTTTCAAAACGAGCATGGCTCCAGAAACCTTGAAAAGTTAATCCCCTTACACACAGACCAAAACCTACATTTTAAAAAAAAATTCCTGGGATGTGGGTATTTATTGCCCAACCCTAGTTTTTGCCCCTTGAGGAGATGGTAGTGAGCAACCTTCTTGGCCTGCTGGAGTCACTGTACCACAGTGCTGTTAGGGAGGGAATTCCAGGATTTTGAACCAATCCCACTGAAGGAACATGATAAATTTCCAAGTCAGGATAGTTAGTGGCTTGGAGGGGAACTTGCAGGTGTTGGTATTCACACATATCTGCTGCCCTTGCCCTTCGAGAAGGAAATAGTCATGGGTTTGGAATGTGCTGTTTGAAATGTGGAGCCTTGGCGAAATTCTGCTGTGCATCTTGGAGATGCTACAGTTTCCACAACCATGGCAGTAGCTCAAAATCCAAACTCAAAAATAAATATTAAAATATATGTAATGCACAACTTACATTATAATAGCAAACTTCAAACACACTGTAAAGAAGAATGACAATGAGAAAGGATAGATAATGCAGGAATGAAGGTGTTATATTTGATGCTGTGTAAGGAATAAGGTAAATGAGCTTGTGGTGTAGATTGAAATAGGCAGGTATGACATGGTGGGCATCACAGAGATGTGGCTGCAACAGGATCAGGTTTGGGAGCTATCCGAAAAAATAGGCAGGTAGACAGAGGGGATGGGATTGCCTTAGCGGTTAGAAATGAAACTAAATTAATAGTAAGAAACGAAGTATGGTCAGATGGTGTAGAATCTGTGCGGGTAGAATTGAGGAACCGCAAAGGTGATAGAAGCCATATTCAGAGTTATGTCCAGGCCTCCAAACAGTAATCAGGAGCTGGGGCGCAAGACAAACCAGAAAATAGAAAAGATGTGTAGGAAACGCAAAGTTACAGTGATCATGGGGAATTTCAATACACAGGGGGACTGGGAAAATCAGGTTGGTAGTGGATTGTAAGAAAAGGAATTTGTGGAATGTCTATGAGATGTCTTTTTGGAGCAGCTTGTGGTGGAGCTCACTAGGGACCAGGCAATACTGGACTTAATGTTATGCAATGAGGCAGACTTGATAACCCTTAGAAGGCAGAGCATAATGTGATTGAATTTACTCGGCAATTTGAAAGGGAGAAGATAGAGGTAACGGTATTACAGCTGAGAAAAGGCAACTATAGAGGCATAAGGGAGGAGCTAACCAGAACTGACTGGGAGAGGAGCCTAGCAGGAAAGACAGTGGAACAGCAATGGCAGGAGTTTCTGGGAGTAAATCAGGAGACACAGAGATTCATCCCAAGATGAAGCAGCAGGGTATAGGGAGAATGAGGTAACCATGGTTGACTAGGGAAGGCAGGGATAACATAAAAGCAAAAGAGAAAGCATATCATATGGCAAAGGGCAGTGGGAAACCAGAGGATTAGGAAGCTTACAAAGACCTACAGAGGGGACAAAAAGAAAAAGGAGCAGATTAAATAGATTAAATAGCAAATTAAGCTAGCCAGAAACATAAAGGAAGACTGTAAGAGTTTCTTTAAATATATAAAGTGCACATTCGACCACTGGGAAGTGACACTGGAGAGATAGTAGTGGGGAACAGGGAAATGGCTGAGGAACTGAATAATTACTTATTATCAGTCTTCACAGTGGAAGACATGAGTAATACCCCAAAATTCAAGAGAGTGAGGGAGCAGAGCTGAGTATGGTGGCCATCACCAAGGAGAAGGTGCTAGAAAAACTGAATGGTCTGAAAGTGCATAAATCACCTGGACCAGATTGACTACACCCCAGAGTTTTAAGGGAAATACAAAAGGATTCTGGGTAATCCAAGATGGAGGACGGGAAAAATTTCTGGCTGTAACAGCTGCTCCTTTTTTGAGGTATTTTAGGTGCTGGAGGTGATTTCCTCTAATTCCAGGAGCAGCAATTACTGTTTTATATGCTGTTACATTGGAACTTTGGGAAAAAAGTCAAAACAACAGATAAAGGAAGCACATGATGAGGTCAGTGCACGAGAGACAGAGAAAGAAACTGACACTGCCTTTGTTTGAATTCATGTATTGCACAGTCCAAAGATGTGCAGGTCAGGTGAATTGGCCATACTAAATTGCCCGTAGTGTTAGGTAAGGGGTAAATGTAAGGGTATGGGTGGTTTTCGCTTCGGCGGGTCGGTGTGGACTTGTTGGGCCGAAGGGCCTGTTTCCACACTGTAATCTAATCTAATCTAATCTAAAAAACACTCGACTAGTAAGTTGCTGGCCCAGACAAATTATCTGTAGATGTGTTCAGATCCCACCATGGCAGCTCATGGAATTTAAATTCAATTAAGTCTGGAATGTAAAGTTAGTCTCAGTGGCGGGGTCTTGAAACTATCATCAGTTGTCACAAAAACACATCTGTTTCATTAATGTTCTTTAAGGAAGGAAATCTAGTCCTTACCTTGTGCTTAACAATTGGTTGATTTCCTAATTGTCCTCGGAAATTGCCTAGCAAGTCACTGTGTTGAAAAACAATTAGAAACAAGCAACAAATGCTGCCTTGCCAGCAATACTCACATCCAAACAATAAATTGTAAAAGTGCCTGTTACTAGTGGGTAATGCAGAAATCAGTGCTAGGTTTACAGCTGTGTTTTGAGGATTAGATTAGATTCCCTACAGTCTGGAAACAGGTCCTTTGGCCCAACAAGTTCACACCGAAGAGCAACCTACCCAGACCCATTCCCCCACCCTATATTTACCCCTGACTAATGCAATAAACACTATGGGCAATTTAACATGGCCAATTCACCTGGCCTGTACATGTTTGTTTGTGGGAGGAAACCCACACAGACACAGGGAGAATGTGCAAATTTCACAGACAGTTGCCTGAGGCGAGAATTGAACCCACGTCCCTGGCGCTGTGAGGCAAATGATCTGGAGACCTTTGTAATATTTCCAGATTTGCTGATGATATTAGGCTGAGTCAAAACTAACATGTGAAGACTATGCAAGGAGACTTCAAGAGAACTTGAATTGGTTAAGTGAATGAGCTAGAAAGTGATAGTTGGAATGTAGTGTGAGTTCTTCACTTTAGTAGGAAAAACAGAAAAGCAGAATATTTCTTAAGTGATGACAGGCTAAGAAGTATCTTGTCTAAAAAAACCTCATCTGTGTTCACAGGTCACTAAAGAATCAGTCACTTCAACAGTTTAGGCAAATAGCACATTGGAAGGGGATTGCAAGGGAATTTGAATACAGGAGTAAAGATATCTTGCTGTAGTTGTATAGAATTTGATGAAACCTCACCTGAAGTATTATGTACAGTTTTGACTTCTTTATATAAAGAAGGTTTTACTTGCCAGAGATAGTGCGGACAGAGATTCATCAGATTAAACCCTGAGATGGTGGAATTGTTTAATGAGAAAAGATTAAGGAGATTGAGTCTGTATTCACCAAAGTTTCAAAGAATGTGGGGTGACCTAATTTAAACTTGCAGTATTATTTCAGGGCTTGTTGGCAGGATGGATATAGATAGGACATTTTCTCTGGCTGCTAGAACTAGAGAATATAATCTCTGGACTGACATGAGAAACTTCTTTTCTCAGAGGGCAGTTAATCTTTGGAATTCTCTATCCCAGAGAGATATGGAAACTCAACCACTCAGCAGATTCAAGACAGACATCTATAAATTTCTGGAGACTAATGACATCAAGGGATTTGGAGATAGTGCATGAAAGTGACATTGAATTAAATGATCAGCCGTGATTTAATTGAATGGCTGAAGGGACTCAATAGGCTGAATGGCCTACCCTTGTGTCCCTGCCAATTGTAGTAAGGTGAAGCTCAATGAAACGTTTGGAGAGATTTCTTTAGCAGTTGGTATATATTTTTCCACCTTTGTGAGATTTCAATTTGTTTTAGTTTTACAGCGATTTTTTATTTTTGTTTCTGACTTCCAGCATCTGTTGCTGTTAGTTTTTTTTGAGTATTTGTCAATATAGATTCTGAATGCATGTGAACCACGACTGAACGGTATTGCTTCTTTCTATTTCTGTTGGCAAATATACTCTGGCTGCTGAAGGGCTTGACAGGAAGCTGTGGATCCCTGGCACTGGGTTTGCTGCTGGTTCGGTCAGAACGTCAGGAGGTGCCATGTTACTGAAGCCCAAATATGAAAGTCATTCCTGCTGCCTGTGTAGTTGGGGTATTCCTTTAGATTTGCAGGTATTTGATGCCTATGCTGGTTGGAAAAAATACTGAGGCTAAATTCAACCTTTAGAATGGGTAGATTTGCGTTGCTTGTGAAGTTAACATTTTTTAAAAATTCTGATTTTAATGACAGTGGGCAATCAATTTGTTCTCAGCAAGTGGGTTGGACAGAGAAGCTTTTAAAAACATTATTTGTGTCCCATTTGGTTTTCTTTTAGTTTTTAACATATTCTGGACTGGAAAATAAAATAGGGAAATAAAGTATCCATAAATAAATGTATTAACAGCACTGCTTGTGATCTGGAGGACCATGACAAAGGGAAAATGTCGTGGTTAGAATAAATATAATTTTGAATAATATTTGCAACTTTTATACAGTGAACTTCTTTTCCACTCTTGGGGTAGAAGGTTGGACTCTTTGTCGGGTACGTGGAACAGTCCATCTTCCGCCTTTACACCGGCACCACCTCCCATCTTTTCCTCTGCTTCATCGATGACTGTATTGGTGCTACCTCATGCTCCCACGAGGAAGTTGAAAATTTCATCAATTTCACTAACACTTGGGCGGCACAGTGGCACAGTGGCCAGAGACCCAGGTTCAATTCCCGCCTCAGGCGACTCTCTGTGTGGAGTTTGCACATTCTCCCTGTGTCTGCGTGGGTTTCCTCCGGGTGCTCCGGTTTCCTCCCACAGTCCAAAACTGTGCAGGTTAGGTGAATTGGCCACGCTAAATTGCCCGTAGTGTTAGGTGAAGGGGTAAATGTAGGGGAATGGGTCTGGGTGGGTTGCTCTTCGGTGGGTCGGTGTGGACTTGTTGGGCCGAAGGGCCTGTTTCCACACTGTAAGTAATCTAATCTAATCTAACACTTTTCACCCTGACCTCAAGTTTACTGGACCATCTCAGACACCTCCCTCCCCTTCCAGAACCTCTCCATCTCCATCACCAGCGACCAATTAACCACTGGCATCTACTGCAAACCCACCGATTCCCACAGCTATCTGGTCAACACCTCCTTCTACCCTACCTCCTGTAAAAATGCCATCCTTTATTCCCAATTCCTCTATCTCTGCTGCATCTGTTCCCAGGATGACCATTTCCACCATAGAAAATCCCAGATGGCCTCCTTCTTCAAAGACTGCAATTACCCCTCCCACGTGGTTGATGCTCTCCAGCGTATCTCCTCCACTTCCTGCACCTCTGCCCTTGAACCCACTCCTCCCAATGCAACAAGGACAGAATCCCCCTCTGCCCCCCCCCCCCCAGTCCTCTCCTTCCACCCCACCAACCTCCATTTACATTGCATCATCCTCTGCCATTTCTGCCACCTACAAACAGACCCCACCACCAGGGATATATTTCTCTCCCCACCCCATCAGCGTTTCAGAGAGACCATCTCCTCCATGACTTCCTTGTCAGGTCCATGCCCACACCCCCACCAGCCCACACCCCAATCCCAGTGTCTTCCCCTGCCACCCCAAGAATTGCAAAACCTGCGCTCACACCTCCCCCCCTCACCTCCCTCCAAGGCCCCAAAGGATCCTTCTACATCCGTCAGAAATTTACCTGTAATTCCACACATGTCATCTACTGTATCCGTTGCACTCAATATGGTCTCCTCTACATTGGGGAGACAGGACGCCAACTTGTGGATCATTTCAGAGAACATCTCTGGGACACCCACACCAACCAACCCCACTGCCCCGTGACTAAACACTTCAAATCCCCTCCCACTCCACCAAGGTCATGCAGGTCCTGGACCTCATTCATCGCCAATCCCTAACCACCCAACACTTGGAGGAAGAACGCCTCATCTTCCGCCTTGGGACCCTGCAACCACACAGGATTCATGTGGATTTCACCAGTTTCCTCATTTTCCCTCTTTCCCCCACCTTATCCCAGTCCCAAGCCTCCAACTCAGCACCGCTCTCTTGACCTGTCCATCGTCTTTCCCATCTATCCATTCCACCCTCCTCTCCGACCTATCACATTGTTCCTCACCTTCATCTATTTATTGCATTCTCAGCTGCATTCCCCCCCCCGCCTCCATTTATGTCTCAAGACCCCCCTCCCGGCCCACAAGCCTCATTCTTGATGAAAAGCTTATGTCCAAAGCATTGATTCTCCTGCTCCTCGGATGCTGCCTGACCTGCTGTGCTTTTCCAGCACCACACTATGCACTCTGATCTCCAGCATCTGCAGTCCACACTTTCTCCTCCCTAAAACCCAGGTGGTTCTCTCAGTTCCAGAGCATGAGACAGAAAAATAAAACTTACCATTATACTGTTTCTTTCACAACTTTGCAATGTTCTTAAGACCTTTATGGCTAATCAGTTGTTTCTTAAGATCATTGGTGATCTGCTGTTATTGATCTTGTCATTGTTAATGTGCTTTGCTATCTCTTTTACTCAGATTGCCACGTGTGTCACTAGGAATGGTTACCCTGCACCGAACATAACGTGGTACAAGGACCACACCCCATTGCAAGCTACCACGAAGATAAACAACAGTATGTCGTCTTTTCATTTCACATTTCTCAACCTGTCCATTCAAGTACTGCTATCTCTGCCCGAGTTCATTGAAAGGAGCACATCACCTCCACGTAGCCTGTAATTAATTTGCATGTTTGTTAATAGCTGTCACTCATTTTTTTAGTGAGTCTCTACAACTGCAGAAGAATGGCAGAAATGTTAGGCCACTGCTGTTTCTGGGAGCTTCTAACTTGTGTTCACCCTTCTCAAGGCAAACTGGCTAAGGAAGGGTGTACTTGCCATCGAGGGAGTGCAGTGCAAGTTCACCAGACTAATTCCTCGAACAGAAGAAACAAGAGATTGAGGCAAAAACAGAAATTGGAGAAATTCAGCAAGTCTGGCTGTGTCTGTGGAGAGAAAGCAGACTTAACACTTCAAATCCAGTGATTTCTCCTCAGTTCTGACGAAGGGTCACTAGACTTGAAACGTTAACTTTGCTTTCTCTCCACAGACGCCACCAGACTTGCTGAGCAATTCCAGTACTTTCTGTTCTTGTTTCAGATTTTCACCATTAGTAATTCTTTCTTTTATTTAAAAGATTGAGGCAACCCAGTCTTTTTTCTTTGAGTTTCAAAGAATGAAAAGTAATCCAATTTAAAGTTATAAAATTCTTAGAATATATGATATGTGGGATAACAATAGGATATTTCTCCTGAACCTAGAACTCGAGGACATAGTTTCAGAACACGGGGAAAGCTGTTTATGAGTTTTTTTGAATGTGACAATGGAGATTGATGAAGGCAGAGCAGTAGACGTTGCCTGTATGGACTTCAGCAAAGCATTCGACAAGATTCCGCATATCAGATTGGTTAGTAAGGTTAGATCACATGGGATCCAGGGGGAGTTAGCCAATTGGTTACAAAGTTGGCTTGAAGCTAGGAGACAAAGGGTGGTGGGGGAGGGTTGTGTTTCAGACTGGAGATCTGTGACCAGCGGTGTGCCATGAGGCTCAGTACTGGGTTCACTGCTTTGAGTCATTTACATAAATGATTTGAATGTGAATATAGGAGGTATGGTTAGGAAGTTTGCAGATGACACCAAAAACATGGTGGTGTGGTGGACAGAGTCATAGAGATGTACAGCACAGAAACAGGCCCTTCGGTCAAACCAGTCTATACCAACCAGATATCCCAACCCAAACCAGTCTCACCCGGCCCATATCCCTCCAAACCCTTCCTATTCATATACCCATCCAAACACCTTTTAAACGTTGCAATTGTACCAGCCTTCACCACTTCCTCTGGCAGTTTATTCCATACACGTACCACCCTCAGTGTGAAAAAATTGCCCCTTGGGTCTCTTTTATATCTTTCCCCTCTTATTCTAAACCTATGCCCTCTATTTCTGGACTCCCCACCCCAGGGAAAAGACTTTGTCTATTTATCTTATCCATGCTCCTCATGATTTTATAAACGTCTATAAGGTCACTCCTCAGTCTCCGACGCTCCAGGGAACACAGCCCCAGCCTGTTCAGCCTCTCCCTATAGTTCAAATCCTCCAACACTGGCAACATCCTTGTAAATCTTTTCTGAACCCTTTCAAGTTTTACAACATCCTTCTGATTGGAAGGAGATCAGAATTGCACACAATATTCCAAAAGTGGCCGAAGCAATATTGTGTACAGCCGCAACATGAGAGAAGAAGATTATCTCAGAGTATAATTGGATCTTGATCATATGGGCTGGGGAGTGGCAGATGGAGTTTAATTTAGATAAGTGTTGCATTTTGGTAAGGCAAACCAGGGCAGGACGTAAACAGTTAATGGTAAAGCCTGAGGGAGTGTGGGGTGAAAAGTGTGGCACTGAAAAAGTACAGCAGGTCAGGCAGCATCTGAGGAGCAGGCAACAGATTACATTATAGTGTGGAAACAGGCCCTTCAGCCCAACAAGTCCACATCGACCTGTCGAAGCACAACCTGCCCATACCCCTACATTTACCCCTTACCTAACACTACGGGCAATTTAGCATGGCCAATTCACCTGACCTGCACATCTTTGGACTATGGGAGGAAACCCACGCAGACACAGGGAGAATGTGCAAACTCCACACAGTCAGTTGCCTGAGGCGGGAATTTAACCCGGGTCTCTGGCGCTGTGAGGCAGCAGTGCTAACCACTGTGCCACTCTGCCGCCCACAAAGTCGACGTTTTGGGCATAAACTCTTCATCAAAAATGTGGAGGGGGAAGGGGCCTGAGAGGTAAATGTGGGGCTGGGTGGAAGCTAGGTGGGAAGGGGATAAGTGGATGCAGGTGAGAGGTAATTGTGATAGGTCGGTTGGGAGGGTGGAGCAGATAGGTGGGAAGGAAGATGAAGAGGTCAAGAGGGCAGTGTTGAATTGGAGGGTTAGGGGGGATGAGGTGGGGGAGGGGAGATTTGGAAACTGGTGAAATTGATACTGATGCCATGTGGTTGGAGGGTCCCGAGGCATTCTTCCTCAGGTTGGTGGGAGGGATTTGATTTCATGGTGGAAGAGGCCCAGGACCTACATGTCCTTGGGGGAGTGGGAGGGGGAGTTGAAGTGGAGGGCGGTGCCACAGGGTGGTGAGGTTGTTTGGTGTGTGCCTTCCAAAGATGTTCCGTGAGTTGGCATTCTGTCTCCGCGATGTAGGGAAACCACATCAAGAGCACAGACGCAACCGATGAGGTGTGTGGATGTGCACGAAAATCTCTGCTGGGTTTGAAATGTTCCTTTGGGGCCTAAGGGAGAGGTGAGGGAGGAGGTGTAGGTGCAGGTTTTACACCTTGTGCGGTGCTAAGGGAAGGTGCCAAGTGTGGAGGGTGGGTTGGTGGGGGCGTGACCTAACGAGGGAGTCACAGAGAGAATAGTCTCTGCAGTATGTAGATAGAGGTGGGAGGGAAATATATCTTTGGTTGTGAGGTCTGACTGTCAGTGGCAGAAATGGCAGAGGATAATGCACTGTAACTGGAGACTAGTAGGATGGAAGGTGAGGATGGGGGTGTTCTATCCATGTTGTGGTTGGAAGAGGTGGGGTTTAAGGACGGAGGTGTGGCAAGTGGAGGAGTTGACCTGGAGGGTATTGTTGATCACATGGGTAGGGAAATTGCAATCCTTAAAATAGGAGGACATCTGTGATATTCTCGAGTGGAATTGCTCCTCCTAGGAGCAGGTACTCAGGAGGAACTGAGAGTAAGGGATCTCTTTTTCACGGTGGGGGTAAGATGTTGGTGGTGTGGGAGGAGGTGTAGTCAAGGTAGATGTGGGAGTCAGTGGCTTTGAAACAGATGTCTGTGTTGAGTTGGCCACGAGAGACAGAGAGGTCCAGGAAGGGTACGGAGGTGTTGGAGATTATTCTTGTGAACCTGAGTCAGAATAAAAGGTATTGGTGAAGTTGATGAACTGTTCAACCTCCTTGTGGGAGCACAAGGTGGCACCAATACAGTCATCGATTTAGTGGAGGGAACGGTGGAGAATGGTGCCAGAGTAACTGCAAAAGGGGGACTGTTTGACATATCCTACAAAGAGGCAGGCATAGCTGGGACTCATGTGGGTGCCCATGGCTACCCCTCTGATCTGGAGGAAGTGGGAGGAATTGAAGGAGAATTTGTTGAGGCTGAAGAGCAGTTCCATGAATCAAATGAGTGTGTCGGTGGACAGGGACTGGTTGGGTCGGTGGGAGATGAAGTAATGGAGGGCTTATAGGCCTTGGTCATAGGGGGTGGACGTGTATAGGAACAGGATGTCCATGATGAAGGTGAGGTGTTGGGGTCCATGGAATCAAAAGTCACGGAGGAGCTCGAGGGCCTGAGTGGTGTTCTGAACAAATTTGGCAAGTTCGTAGACTAAGGGGGACAGGACGGAGTTCAACTTGGAAAAGTGTGAAGTGATTCATTTTGGAAGGTCAAATTTGAATGCAGAATACAAGGTTAAAAGCAGGATCCTTGACAGTGTGGAGGAACAGAGGGATCTTGGGGTCCATGTCCATAGGTCCCTCAAGTTGCCACCTAAATTGATAGAGTTGAAAGATGGCATATGGTGTGTTGGCTTTCATTAACAGGGGGATTGAGTTTAAGGGTCGTGAGGTTATGCTGCAGCTCTGTAGAGCCCCGGTTAGACCACACTTGACATATTGTGTTCAGTTCTGGTCACCTCATCATAGGAAGGATGTGGAAACTTTTGAGAAGGTGCAGAGAAAATTCAGGATGGTACCTGGATTGAAGGTCATGTCTTCTGAAGAAAGGTTGAGGAGCTAGGGCTTTTCTCATTGGAGCGAAGAAGGATGAGAGGTGACTTGATAGAGGTGTACAATATGGTGAGAGGCATCGATAGAGTGGATAGTCAGAGACCTTTTCCCAGGGTGGAAATGTCTATCACAAGGGGACATAATTTTAGGATAATTGGAGGAAGGTTTAGGGGAGATGTTAGAGGTAGGTTCTTTACACAGAGAGTGGTGGGTGTGTGGAATGCACTGCCAGCAGTGGTAGTAGAGTCAGAGACATTAGAGACATTTAAGCAACTCTTGGATAGGCACATGGATGATAGTAAAATGAAGGGCACAGAGGTTAGTCTGATCTTAGAGTAGGATAAAAATTTTGGCACAACATCGAGGGCTGAAGGGCCTGTGCTGTACTGTTCTATGTTCTATGAGGGGCATGGATAGGATGAATAGCCATGGTCTTATTTCCTGGGTGGGGGAGTCCAAATCTAGAGGGCATAGGTTTAAGGTGAGAGGGGAAGGATTTAAAGAGGACCTGAGGGGTAACATTTTCATGCAGAGGGTGGTGCTTGTGTGGAATGAGCTGCCAGAGGCAGTGGTGGATGTTGGTACAATTATGACACTTAAAAGGCATCTCGTTGGATATATGAATAGACAGGATTTAGAGGGACATTAGCCAAATGCTAGCACATGGGACTAGTTCAGATTGGGATTGGGTTGGACCAAAAGGTCTGTTTCCATGCTGGATGACTTGATGAATACAACATCTTAAGAGAATAAAGGTATAAACATGATGGAATTTCTGCTACTGAAAGGGGATAAGGGAATTAAAGAGGAGAAAATTTGGTATCACGTTGTGGATGGAAGAGATAAAATGACAAATGTTATGAAACAAAAGCAAAAGAAGTAGTAATGGTTTAGTAAAGGAACAAAGTCTGTTTCCAAAGTGTGCACAGCTAGCAGAATAATGAACAACTCTGTCTGAAAGCAAATATTTGAAAAACAAGATTAAGATTGGCTCTCAGGGAAAAGTAATCAAAATGGGGGGCAGAGTTCACCAACTGTCCTTGCTTACATACAGAGATCTAAAACACACAAACAGGTGTAGTCTCACTAAAACCATAGAAAACTGTAGCAAGACCTCCTTATAATTCCTCCTTTCACTAAAGACCAGCATATGTCTCTCAATAGTTTGCTGTATCTGTGTGGTAAATTCCTGTATTCTTTGGACAAGCACAAATGTTTCTGAAAATCAACTTATTAAAGCTCTATACCTGCTCAAAACAGGTATCAAACTGTATAATTTCTCATTTCCACATATTATGTATCTATCACTTTGTTGCTAGCTCATTTAATCTGTCTCTCTCTTTATAGCCATGTCTCTGATCTGTTTTCGGGGTGAGGGGGAGCAGCCCCAAGTTGTGGTCCACATAAGTACTAAAGACCTAGGGAGGAAAAGTGATGGGGATTTAGGGCAGAAATTCAGGGAGCTAGGAAGGAAACTTAATGCCGTAACAGACTTGTTAGCTCTGGTTCAAAGATCAGCAAGGCGGCCTTTGTGTGGAGTGGCAGAAAATGGGGAAGATACTAAATGAGTATTTTGCATCAGTATTTACTGTGGAAAAGGATATGGAAGATATAGATGGTGACATCTTGCAAAATGTCCATATTACAGAGAAGGAAGTGCTAAATGTCTTGAATGGGTAAAGGTGGATAAATCCCCAGGACCTGATCAGATGTACCCTAGAACTCTGTGGGAAGCTAGGGAAGTGATTGCTGGGCCTCGTGCTGAGATATTTGTATCATCGATAGTCACAGGTGAGGTGCCAGAAGACTGGAGATTGGTTAACGTGGTACCACTGTTTAAGAAGGGCGGTAAGGACAAGCCAGGGAACTATAGACCAGAGAGACTGACTACGATGGTGGGCACATTGTTGGAGGGAATCCTGAGAGCCAGGATGTACATGTATTTGGAAAGGCAAGGACTGATTAGGGATAGTCAACATGGCTTTGTGCGTGGGAAATTATGTCTCACAAACTTGAAGTAACAAAGAAGATTGATGAAGGCAGAGCATAGATGTGATCTATATGGACTTCTGTAAGGCATTCAACAAGGTTCCCCATGGGAGACTGGTTAGCAAGGTTAGATCTCATGGAATACAGGGAGAACTAGCCATTTAGTTACAGAGGACAGAGGGTGGTGGTGGAGGGTTGTTTTTCAGACTGGAGGACTGTGACCAGTGGAGTGCCACAAGGATCAGTGCTGGGTCTTCTACTTTTTGTCATTTACATAAATGATTTGGATGTGAGCATAAGAGGTACAGTTAGTAAGTTTGCAGATGACACCAAAATTGGAGGTGTAGTGGACAGCGAAGAGGGTCACCTCAGATTACAACAGGATCTTGACCAGATGGGGCAATGGGCTGAGGAGTGGCAGATGGAGTTTTATTCAGATTAATGTGAGGTGCTGCATCTTGGGAAGGCAAATCTTAGCAGGACTTATACACTTAATGGTAAGGTCCTAGTGAGTTTTGCTGAACAAAGAGACCTTAGAGTGCAGGTTCATAGCTCCTTGAAAGTGGAGTCACAGGTAGATAGGATAGTGAAGAAGGCGTTTGGTATGTTTTTTTTCATTGGTCAGAGTATTGAGTACAGGAGGTGGGAGGTCATGTTGCGGCTGTACAGGATAGTGGTTAGGCCACTGTTGGAATATTGTGTGCATTCTGGTCTCCTTCCTATCGGAAAGAATCGAAAAGATTTACAAGGATGTTGTCAGGGTTGGAGGATTTGAGCTATAGGGAGAGACTGAACAGGCTGTTTTCCCTGGAGCGTCGGAGGCTGAGGGGTGACCTTATAGACGTTTACAAAATTATGAGGGGCATGGATAGGATAAATAGACAAAGTCTTTTCCCTGGGGTCAGGGAGTCCAGAACTAGAGGGCATAGGTTTAGGGTGAGAGGGGAAAGATATAAAAGGGACCTGAGGGGCAACGTTTTCACACAGAGGGTGGTACGTGTATGGAATGAGCTGCCAGGGGAAGTGGTGGAGGCTGGTACAGTTGCAACATTTAAGAGGCATTTGAATGGGTATATGAATAGGAAGGGTTTGGAGGGATATGGGCCAGGTGCTGGCAGGTGGGACTAGATTGGGATGGAATATCTGGTCGGCATGGATGGGTTGGACGAAGGGTCTGTTTCCATGCTGTACAACTCTGTGACTCTATGACTCTATGTTGCCCGTGCCATGTGCTAGCGAGGCGAGGAATAGGGAGAGAGAGGAGTTAGACATGCTACAGGGATGGTGCAGGAGGGAGGGTTTCAGATTCCTGGATAATTGGACTCATTCTAGGGTAGGTTGGACCTCTATAACAGGATGGTCTGCACCTGAACCAGAGGGGTACCACTATCCTGGGGAAAATATTTGCTAATGCTCTTCGGGAGGGTTTAAGCTAATTCAGCAGGGAATGGGAACCTGAACTGTAGCTCCAGTGGCCAGAAGGTTGAGAGTAGTGAGGTCAGAAATATGGTTTCAAGGTTGCAAGAGTTCACTGGCAAGCAGGAAGTTGGTTTGAAGTGTTGCTACTTCAACACCAGGAGCATCCAGAATAAGGTGGGTGAACTTGCAGCATTGGTTGGTACCTGGGACTTCGATGTTGTGGCCATTTCGGAGACATGGATAGAGCAGGGACAGGAATGGTTGTTGCAGGTTCTGGGATTTAGATGTTTCAGAAAGAACAGAGAAGATGGTAAAAGAGGGGGTGGTGTGGCATTGTTAGTCAAGGACGGTATTACGGTAGCAGAAAGGACATTTGAGGACTCGTCTACTAAGGTAGTATGGGCTGAGTTCCCTGTTGGAAGTTTTCTATAGGCCTCCAGATAGTTCCAGCGATGTAGAGGAAAGGATAGCAAAGATGATTCTGGATAGGAGTGAGAGTAACAGGGTAGTTGTTATAGGGCTTTAACTTTCCAAATATTGACTGGGAATATGATAGCTCAAGTACTTTAGATGGGTCAACTTTTGTCCAATGTGTGCAGGAGGGTTTCCTGACACAGTATGTCGACAGGCCAACAAGAGGCGAGACCACAATAGATTTGGTACTGGGGAATGAACCCGGCCAGGTATTAGATTTGGAGGGAAGTGAACACTGTGGTGATAGCGACCACAATTCGGTTATGTTTACGTTAGTGATGGTAAAGGATAGGTATATACCGCAGGGCAAGAGTTATAGCTGGGGGAAAGACAATTATAATGTGATTAGGCAAGATTTAGCATGTATTGGATGGGGAAGGAAACTGCAGGGGATGGGCACAATTGAAATGTGAAGCTTATTCAAGGAACAGCTACTGCGTGTCCTTGATAAGTATGGACCTGTCAGGCAGGGAGGAAGTGGTCAATGAGGGAGCTGTGGTTTACTAAGGAAGTTGAATCTTTTGTGAAGAGGAAGAAGAAGGTTTATGTTAAGATGAGACGTGAAGGCTCAGGGCACTTGAGAGTTACAAGGTAACCAGGAAAAACCTAAAGAGAGAGCTAAGAAGAGCCAGGAGGGGACATGAGAATTTGTTGGCAGTTAGGATCAAGGAAAACCCTAAAGCTTTCTACAGGTATATCAGGAATAAAAGAATGACTAGAGAAAGATTAGGGCTAATCAAGGATAGTAGTGGGAAGTCATGCATGGAGTCCGAGGAGATTGGGGGAAGCGCTAAATGAATATTTTTTGTCAGTATTCATACTGCAAAAAGACAATGTTATCAAGGAGAGTATGGAAATACAGGCTACTGGACTAGATGGGATTGAGGTTCACAAGGAGGAGGTGTTACAGATTCTGGAAAGTGTGAAAATAGATAAGTTCCCTGGGCTGGATGGGATTTATCCTAGGATCCATTGGGAAGCCAGGGAGGAGATTGCAGAGCCATCGGCTTTGATCTTTATGTAGTCATTGCCTACAGGAATAATACCAGAAGACTGGAGGATAGCAAATGTTGTTCCCTTGTTCAAGAAGGGGAGTAGAGACAACCCTGGTAATTATAGGCCTGTGAGCCTTACTTCAGTTGTGGGTAAAGTGTTGGAAAAGGTTATAAGAGATAGGATTTATAATCATTAGAGAGGACTAATTTGATTAGGGATAGTCAACATGGTTTTGTGAAGGGTAGGTCGTGCCTCACAAACCTTATTAAGTTCTTTGAGACAGTGACTAAACAGGTGGATGAGGGTAAAGCGGTTGATGTGGTGTATCTGGATTTCAGTAAGGCATTTAATAAGGTTCCCTATGGTAGGCTATTGCACAAAATATGGAGGCATGGGATTGATGGTGACTTAGCGATTTGGATCAGAAATTGGATCTGTTTTGGGGCCATTGCTGTTTGTCATTTTTATAAATGAGTTGGATGAGGGTGTTGAAGGATGGTTTAGTAAATTTGCGGATGACACGAAGGTCGGTGGAGTTGTGGATAGTGCTGAAGGATGTTGTAGGTTGCAGAGGGACATAGATTAGCTGCAGAGCTGGGCTGAGAGGTGGCAAATAGAGTTTAATGCGGAATAGTGTGAGGGGATTCACTTTGGAAGGAGCAACAGGAGTAAAGAGCAATGGGCTAATGGTATGATCCTTGATGGTGTAGATGAGCAGAGAGATCTTGGTGCCCAGGTACATAGATCCTTGAAAGTTGCCACCCAGGTTGATAGGGTTAAGACAGCATACGGTGTGTTAGCTTTTATTGCTGGAGGGATTGAGTTTCAGAATCAGGACGTCATGCTGAGCTGTCCAAAACTCTGGTGTGGCCACACTTGGGGTATTGAGCACAGTTCTGGTCACCGCATTATAGGAAGGATGTGGCAACTTTGGACAGGGTTCAGATGAGATTTACCAGGATGTTGCCTGGTATGGAGGGAAGGTCGTATGAGGAAAGGCTGAGGGATTTGAGACTGTTTTTGTTAGAGAGAAGGTTGAGAGGTGACTTAATTGAGACATACAAAATAATGAGAGGGTTAGATATGATGGACAGTGAGAGCCTTTTCCTCAGATGGTGATGGCTAGCACGAGGGGACATAGCTTTAAATTGAGGGGTGATAGATATAGGACAGATGTTTACTCAGAGAATAGTAGGGGCATGGAACGCACTGCGTGCAAAAGTAGTAGACTCACCAACTTTAAGGGTATTTGAATGGTCATGTTTATCCAAATGTATGGATGACAATGGAATAGTGTAGGTTAGATGTGCTTCAGATTGGTTCCACAAATCGGTGCAACATCAAGGGCCGAAGGGGCTGTACTGCCCTGTAATGTTCTATGTTCTCTGTTGTCTTCACAGTTTACATTCCCACCTCATGTTGTGTTGTCGATAAATGTTGAAATATTAGTCTTGATCTCTTTGCCTAAATATTTAATGTAATTGCAAACAGCAGAGACCCTAACACTGATTCTTGAAACGCTTTATTACAGCCTGCCATCCTGAAAATGCCTTGTTTATTCCTACTGTCCGCTAATCAATCCTCCATCTGTGGTAATGTGTAATACCTTGTGTATTAATACAGTATTTTGTGTGGTACCTTATTGAGTACCTTTTGAAAATCCAAATATATTACATCTACCTGTTCGTGTGCTCTCCACATCCCAGCAGGTTTCACTCTCAGGGTTGTTTTCTCTGTTTTTATGTTTTCTTTAGAGATGTATATGATTCCTCAGGCCACAAAGGAGCCCAGTGGACTTTATACCATTGCCAGTACACTTTATTATCTGCCTGAGAAGAAGGACAAAGATTCTAAATTTTACTGTGAGGTAAACTACAGGATGCCGACAGGAGTAGAGAAAACGAAGAAGTCGATTAAGATTGACATACAAATATCCTGTGAGTATTCAAGTGTTGCAAAGCAGATTTTAACTGGAAACCAGGGGGATATTGCATGGGCCTACCTGACAATGCCACTGTTCCATGTATAAAACTTGATTTGAACTCCATAAACTGTGGCAGAAGTAAAATCTTCCTTGAGATGAAGAAGCCTTATCTCGAGGCTTCAACTCCCATTTACTAAGTGTAGATACAGATGTATATAGCCTGAAATAAATAACTGAAATGATCTAACTATCATAGCATATGCAGTTGATGAAATCCTCTCTTTGTATCCTTTGCAGTTAATGATTACTAACATTTTTGGAGCAGATCCATGTGTTACTAGATAGCAACGTTCGAATCTGCCCAGCCATGGGGATGGGATCTGTTGCAAGGTTTCCCAAAGGTCTCTCGGGACAGGTTGAGGTCACTGAGGAGGATTTCAAATAGTTACAAGTAATTGGAGAAAGCGACGGAAGTGGACTACATGTTGGAGTGCTGCAGTTAGCCATGTAATTGGATGGCTCGTGCTGTTTGAATTGAGGTGAAATTCTAGAATTAGTAGGCAGCCAAGTATTAGAGTCAAGATTCAGAGAAGTCCTGGGAATGGAGAAAGTAAAAAGCTCCCTGGATCTGTGTTCGAGGAAGCTTTGAGGGGGTGAGAAGAAGCCTGTGAGCATTAATGCAATTGAGAGTGGATGTTGAAAAGCCCACAATATATGCTTTGTGTAGGAGCTCTCTCTCCGTGGATACTGCCTGACCCGCTGTGATTTCCAGTATTCTTTTGTTTTCATATGCTTCATACAGTTGAGCAAGATTAGAGCTTGGTAAACTGCAAAGCAGTGCCAGTGTGCTGTTCTGAAATTGTGCCTGAGAGTAAGTACTCAAGTGCAGTTTTAAATTCAGGTGAATGCATACCCAGGAAGTGAGGGTGACCAACTAGAACGGGAGCAGTCATTGAGGCAATCAGTGATGGAGTGGTTGTTAAGAGGGAATTTTGAGGCCAGATGACACAAGTGAAAAGTTGTGATCCTTTAATGACATTTGATGACCCACCATGAAACCTATGGAATCTGTCCTGATCACACTTGTTGTTTCATGAGCTCTGTGGAGTGTTCGGCTCCAGACCTCTATATTAACCACATGTTAATTCTCAGTGTAAGAAAGCCGTTATTGATTAATTGTAGGTTATATTACTGTTCTAACATTGTAAAGTTCATTTCTGTTTGTTCAAAGTGTGAAGCTTTGTAGCTTCATTCCCTTCGCAAGTTCCCTTGTTGCTTTTTTCACTTTGAAAGAAAATTTCTCGTCTCTAGCCAGACCATAACAGAAACTAGCAGACTGCCCAAAGTTTGAACAATGCAAACAGTGTGTAGATGATGATTCACCTGTGTGGGACAGGTAGACTGATGTCTTTTATTCTCTGCATTCTTTTCCCTGTTTTGGAAAGGATGAGTTTTAAAGCTCATAGTAGTAGGGTGTTTCCCAGTGGTGTGGACATTATCTACAGGATGGATGGAAAACTCAAATCCCAAGAACAAAATGACACTGACGTTGCTCATGAAATTCATGATGTGGTTGATAGTGTCATCTCTGCTTTCTCAGAAGAGAATCTTCAAGTGTTGTTGTAATGCCTTTATGGAAACATACCAAAGAATTGGCCTCAGCTCAACCTCAAGAAGACTCAAGTCCTTTGCCAACCCATTCAAGGGAAAGTTCTGACCTACCCTTTATTAAGGTCAAAGGAAACATCCTCCCAAATAAGGAACATTTCCTGGGGAACCACCTCTCAAAGATTGACATCGATGTGAACAGTGCCTCCAGCCCATGAGCGCTACCTTCAGATGCCTAAAGATGTCTTCGACAATTGCGATATACATATTGACACCAAGTTCTTGTGTATAAGGCAGTCATCTTCCCGACTCTGCTATACAGCTCTGAAACTTGGATGATGTATAAACACCACCTCCAGGCCCTGGAGAAGTACCATCAACACTGAGGTGGATTCTCCACATCAACTAGAAGAACAGCCATACTAACATCAGTGTCCTCAAAAGACCCAATAGCACCAGCATCAAGGCCATAATCATCTGAAACCAATCCCATTGGGCTGGCCACACACTAGGGATGCCCAAGTTGCCACTGCCAAAGCAAATCTTCTTCACCCAGCTCAAGGAAGACAACTTGAATAAGAGGAGGACAAAGGAAATCCTTCAAAGACTCACTGAAGATTTCCCTCAAGAAATACAAACAGGCATTAATGTCTGGGAAACCCTTGCTCAAGAAACTGAGTTGATGGAGCCTTCTGTATGAAGGGTCACAATTCTTCAAGAACACCCATCAGCAGAAGGATATGCAGAAAAGGAACTTGATAAAGGAATGCTAGTGTTCTTGGGACAAAAGACCAGTTCCACCTTCTAGAAACACGTGCAAAATGTGTGGTTGGAGATGTGGCTCTACGATTCGACTCATCAGACATGCAGGAATTTGCAGGTGGACAGCGAGTAGGACATTCCACAACTGTTATAGAATATTCACAACACCTCAACGTGTTCTTTATCCATTTCTGTAAAAGACACTATTAAACATTTTATACTGGTCAATTGTTTCAGATTTCTGGTATTCCATTGCTATCATGGTAAGGACGTATGGGTATCATGGATGCAGCTCCTCAGGCATTTTGTGTGATTTCGACAACTGTTGGATTTTCAGTCATTTGCCCCCTTTGTGAGTATTAGTAATAAGCCTCCCTTAAGTGCCAGAAAAAAGGTGGGAATCTTGAACTCTCATTACCATCTGGATTGTAGAGGCAGAAACCTTCATAACATTTAAGAAGTAATTTTGATGTACACTTGCAATGCCTAGAAATGCAAGGCTATGGGGCAGGTGCTAGAAAATGGGATTAGAATAGTTAGGTGGTGGTTTTTGACTGGTAGACCTCTGTGACTCTATGATATTGGCACCAGCAGAGATGAGTGCAGGCTACGTGCTGCATTTTACAAGCGAGCCTCTTTCCTTTAAGGGCAAGGGACCATAAAGTTAATTAGAAAATTGAGGGCCAAAACTTAACTCTCTCTCCAATGGTGAGTTTAATGGTAGGGCAGCTTTCAACTGGGTATGAGGATGTTGGCTAGGGCCCTGATACCTTTATTTCCAGCTCAGCCAAGTCCTTAGCAGGAAGGCTCATAGACAAAATGTTGGAGAAAATCTACATTATTGGACAGGTCCCAAAGATTTCTTTGTACTTCCTCCCAGTTTGGACCAAGAGATATGACAGTCTTTGTAAACTTGAATCAACTGCGATATCAGTATCATATAATTATGCCATTTATACTGTTTGTAGAGCTAGGCTGATCTTTATGGGTACAGAGGTAAATATGAGACCCACAAGGGACATTTATGACATTGTCAGACATGTGCAGGAATAACTACAGATTATATTTTGTTTTTACAACCATGTGACAATAGGATCACAGCATTCCAAAGATTAACACATTGAAATTCATCTGAAGCCATCCATCATTTTTAAGTCGGGAGTAAAGAAGCATGCTTCATGAGTTTGAGGCAATACTGTCAATTTTATGACTTGATCTAACTTAAATGAGTAAATAAATAAAATTTATGCCAACTGCAAGAAGGGATATCTTTCAAAAATATGAATCCTCATTTGTCATGAGTTTTTAAGGTTCATTGAAAGGAGAGAGATTTCAAAAAGACTTAAGAGGCAAATTTGTTTTAGAGGGTGGTTCACGTGTGGAGTGAACTTCCTGAGGAAGTGATGGCTGCGGGTACAATTACAATGTTTAAAAGACATTTGGATGGATACATGAATAGTGAGTGTGGTGCTGGAAAAGCAGAGAAGGTCAGGCAGCATACGAGGAGCAGGAGAATCAATATTTTGAGCAGAAGCCCTTCATCAGGAGCCTTTCCTGATGAAGGGCTCATGCCCGAAACATTGATTCTCCTGCTCCTCAGATGCTGCCTGACCGGCTGTGCTTTTCCAGCACCACACTCTTGACTCTCATCTCCAGCATCTGCAGTCCTCACGTTCGCCTGGATACATGAATAGGCAAGGTTTGGAGAGTTATGCGCAGGGGCAGGTAGGTGGGTCTAATTTAGTTAGGATGACATTTGTCTTGGATTGATTGAACTGAAGGGTCTGTTTCTGTGCTGTATGACTCTCTTGCTCTGTAAATAGAAGCAGGAATAGGCCGTACTGCTGCTTAGGCATGCTCCATCATTTAATAATATCGTGACTATCCGAAGCATATGTGCAAAGTAGACCACAAATTGTGAATTGTATAGTTTGTCCCCCCTCTTTTAGTGTCTCGAGTGTTCTGATTTACAATCATAGAATCCCTAGAGAGTGAAAGAGGCTATTCAGCCTATCGAGTCTGTGCCAACAGTCTGAAGACCAACCCACCCAGAGGCAGCCCTCTACCCTGTACCCATGACCCCACAGTTCCCATGGCCAATCCACCTAACCTGCACATTTTTGTACCATGGGAGGAATCCAGAGCACTCATCAGAAACACACGCAGACATGGGGAGACGTGCAAACCCCAAAGTCATCCAAGGCTAGAATTGAACCTAGGTCCCAGGCACAGTGAAGCATCATGCCACCACTAAGATTCTATTATTAGAATCATACAATCCCGAGTGTGCAAACTGGCCCTTTGGCTCAACAAGTCCATACCAACCTTCCGAGGAGTAACCCACCCTGACCCCCTACCCTATTATCCTATATTTTACCCCTGACTAATGCACATCTTTGGATTGTGGGGGGGAAACCAGAGCTCTTAGAGGAAACCCACACAGACACTGGGAGAACGTGCAAACTCCACACAGTCACGGCTGGAATTGAACCAGGTCCCTGGCTCTGTGAGGCAGCAGTGCTAACCACTGAACCAATGTGCCACCCGTATTCTTCCATGATGATTCTATGATTCTATTTAAAAATAATCAGCAAGAAAGCTTTAATTTTAAGCAAAGTTAAAGAGTAGTTTATTACACAATTGCTGAAATTTACTAACTAAAGAAGTGATAGTTATTAAGTAAAGTGCAGGTGCAAAGATTGAAATATATATGGACAAAATATGCTGGTAAAGATAAGAGTAACATCAGTCTCATATTGATATGGGCCTCTTAACTCCTTGAAGATTCCCTTTCAGAGAGAAGGGGTTCAAAGGTGGAAGTCAGAATTTGTCTGCTATGATGGCTTCTGTAGTTGAACATTTGGAGGTTTTTCCTATGGGTAGACTGAGCAGAACAGATTCTGCAAGAGAGTGAAGGTTCATTTATTTCAGAAGTTTTCAACCAGTGTGCTGCAGCATGGTGAGAAATGTGCCTCGACATTCTTGGGAAGCAGTGCCGCTCCATGTAGATGTGGAAGTAGGAAATTGCTCACAATGCAGCCTGCTTATTGAAACAACTGTTGAACTGACCTGCCTGCCCGGATACATATCCATATTAGCAAGGACTTTAAGGTAAATATTTTGGGATTTTTTTTTAGTTAAGCCACCAATCAAAATCTAAGAATAGATTCTGAGAAGAAATAGGAATGTTTCTTGTCAAAAGAGGCAATTCATTTCCAAAGAATGAAACATCTGAAGCCAAAGATAAAAGAGCAAGAACAATTCTGAGTCAGGACAATGAGAGCTATCTGGCCTTTGGATATTCATAGACTGGAGATGCTGCTTGCCTCTTACTTGAATGTTGCATTTACAGAGAGAAGTTGGCAAATTCTGTGCTAGTACAAATTTAAAAATCACACAACACCAGATTATAGTCCAACAGGTTTATTTGGAGTGTTGCTCCTTCATCAGGTGGTCAAGAATAGTTGGCAAGACAAACACCTGATGAAGAAGCAGTGCTCCGAAAGCTGGGGCTTTCAAAGAGACCGGTTGGACTATAAGCTTGTGTTGTGTGATTTTTAACTTTGTCCACCCCAGTCCAACATTGGCTCCTCCCTATCGTGCTGGTACAAAGATAACGTACCAATTACAGACAATCTCTTGCAAACAAACACCTGCCTCAAAACCTTAAGAGAACAAAATGTCATGTGCACCCAACGCAGTTGATAACTGGAGTGTGCGCAGTTATCAGATTAGGATCTAGAGACGAGTTACCAAGCTGTCTTCAAAGCAGCCCTATATTATTGTTGAAACATTAATCATGCCTGCATGTAAAAAAAACCCCATAAGTGTGATGTGAAGAACTGATGCTGCAAAAGAGATTGTCAAAATTCCACTCCCTGATAATATAGTTAAACAATGAATCAACAACGTCAGCTGATATCAAGAAGGTGCTTTAAAAGAAGCTAGCTACTAGTTAGAAGTTTACTTTGCAGATTGCTGACTCCACAGATATAAGCAGACCCTGCAAGCTGCTGGCCAATGTTCAGTGTGTTGATGGGAATTCCATTCAAGGGAATTTTTCTTTTGTAAGGAGCTACCAAGGCATGCGACTGGTGAAGAAGTATTTTGAGTAACAGCTGCTTGAGGGTAAGCAAACGTGGGCCACGTGTTGGAGTATTTGCACTGATGGAGCAGCACCCTTCAGGAGAAAGTCTAAGGATTTGTCAGTAAGGTGAAAGAGCAAACTCCTAACATTCACACCATCAATTGTATCCCCCACTGTGAAGCTCTTGGAACTGGAACAAGGTCACCAGAGCTTTGATTTCTACTTCCTCTCAACAAGACTATGACTGGATGCATGACTTGCTTTCTTCAATGTCTTCAGATTCATCACAAAAGCTGATGTTAAAATACAAAGAGGAATACCCAGACGGACTGTACAATGAAGTCTGGGGAGATATTCTTGTATATGTTTTGGCGGACTGCAGTACATGAATATCTGATGATCTCTGATTGTGTTGTTGCTGTACTCTTGCTGCTGTGACAACATACCTGAGCAAACTAACATTTTTAACACTGGCATATGAAAAGTAACCTCCTCCTAGAATGAAAGGAGATCCTATGAAAACATCTAAGATTATTGGAGGACTTGCTTGTGTAGAAATGGAGAGGTTGTTTCTCATTGTGAGACACTCTAGGATCAGAAAGCATTCTCTGAAAGGAAGGGATCACCTATTTAAGACAGATAACAATGTTTTCTTCTTATCCAAGTCATTAATATATATATATATATATATACACACACACACACTTCACTAATTGTAACCCAGCACTGTTTACTGAGGCACTCACCTAGTTCTGGTTGCCGTCTTGAAAATGCATCCTTTATCCCAACTATCTATCTTCTATGATTTGGCCAATTCTCTATCCATACAAGTATAATTTCCCAACACCATGGTCCCTTATTAAGTAGCTTTATGTGCAGTCTCTTATTAATTTAACATATGGAAATGTAAATATATTACATTCAGTGGTTCCCCTTTATTTACCCAGCTTGTTACATCCCTAAAGAAGTATAATAAATTGGCCAGGCATAGTTTCATCTTCATGAAGCAATATAAACACTACTCGATTCATTGGTTTTTCTAAATGCTCTGCTATTACATCCTTTCTAATAGATCTAATATGTTCCCAATGACATGTTAAGTTACCTTGCCCAGAGTTACCTGTTTTTTTTTGGTCTCCCTTTTTGAATAAATGTGTTATAGTTTCCAGTTCTCTGGGATTTTCTTTCCCAAAATCTAAGGATGTATGAAAGGTTATTATCAGTGCATCTGCTATTCTGCAGCTATTGTCTTTAAATTCCAAGGATGTAACTCATTAGGTTCAGGGTGCTGATCAATTGTTGGATCCATTAGTTCCCCAAATACTTATGCTTTGGTGATGTTTATTGGGTTTATTTCTGCTCTCTTCCCCCACCCTGCCCACTCCTTTTCACGCCTTGATTATTTAGTATTTTTGTAAGGGTATTAGTATCCTTTTATCATAAAGACTGTTGCAAAGTATTTGTTTAACTTTTCTGTAATTTTCCAGCTCTCCATTATTATTTTCTCGCTTCATTTTCTAAGGGGCCTAGGTTTTTTTATGCCTCTGTCCTTTTCTTCTTGCATACTTACAGAAGCTCTTAGTATTTGTTTTTAGTTTACAAGGAATTGCTCTTTTTCCCTTTGGTCATCTTTTGTCGACTTTTAAAACTTTCCCAATCCTCTGATTTACCTTTTACTCTCTGCCACTTTGGATGCTTTTCCTTCAATTTTGTACTATCCCTACCTTCACTGGTTAAATATGGTTCAGTTATCCCCTTCCAAGAATCCTTAGTCCTTACTAGGATATGTCTTTGTTAAAAGTTATGAACTTGTTATAAAAAATGTCTGCCATTGTTCACCAACCTTCCTTTCTGTTAAACTCCTTTCCCAGATCACTTCCACCAACTCTGCTCTCATTCCCCTGTAATTGCCCTATTAAAGTTTCAAATAGCTGTTTCCAATCCACATTTCTCACTCTCAAATTGAATGCTAAATCTACTATTTTGTGGTCACTGTAACCTAGGCAATCATTTTTTCTGAGATTGATTATTAAATTTGTCTCATTACACATTGTCAGATCCAAAGTAGCCTACTCCTTGGTTTGATCCACAATATATTCTCGGACACTTTCCCGAATACATTCCATGTGTTCTTTGTGGTTACCTCTGCCAATTTGATTTTTCCCCACCTACATGAAGATTAAATCATCTATAATTAATTTACTGCCTTTTTATATGCCCTCAGTATTTACTTTCTATCATAAAGAACAGCTACTATTCTCAGTAGTGTTGTATTTCCCTCGTTATTTTTTATTTCTACCCATATGAATTCTATATCTTCTGATCCAAGATTATTTCTGGCTAACACACTAATTCCATCTTGTAGTAAGCCACCCACCAGCCTTTCCTTCCTGCTTGTACTTTCAAAAGATTATGTATCCTGAATATTTAACTTCAGTCTCCTTCTAACCATGCATCAATAATAGCTATATTCTCATCAGCCTCTTTATCCCCCACTACATTTGGAGGGTTTTTTTTATGTCATTATTTTAATGATGCTTGCACAATATTTCTTTAGCTGCTTTACAGTGAGGCTTATCAGCAATGTCAGCATCAGTTCTTCTGTCTACTTCACAATACCAAATCTTTCTATTTTGACTCCTCCACCAGATCCAACCGAAAATGTGGAATTTCTGTATCAGCCCAAGATATTGAAGGAGACAGATAATATGATACTAGAATGCAAGTCCGATGGCTCATCTTCTGTTGAAAACACCTTTTACAGAGTGCGGGTGAGGAGCTGTTTGCTGTCTGTGTTACATATTTGGGTTTTTAAACAAGAAGTATAAAGTTTAGAAGATCATCGGGGAAAATTGACCATTTTAACAAGGAAAACAATTTCTCCCTCAACCCACTTTTTTTCCCTCTTCCTTAAAATTGAGAGCTGAGTTGAATACGTTATTACCAGTGGTGCCTCTAAGCTGCATTTGTGAATCTCAACATTGATTTTCAGCAGTTAAATTTTAGAAGTCATACATTACAGCAAAACTTAATTCTGACCCTTCCTAATATTCACAGTTTCTTACAGAATGAGTTAGCTAGTTTTTTGAGAAAATATACAGAACACCACAGGATATGGTCTTCACTGGCTCGAACAACATTTCTTGCTCTTGAGAAGATTCCTGAATGCTGCAGTCTTTTCTAGTTAGTTAGGAAAGGCGTTCAGGATTAGATTAGATTAGATTCTCTACAATGTGGAAACAGGCCCTTCGGCCCAACAAGTCCACACCGACCCACTGAAGAGTGACCCACCCAGACCAATTTCCCTCTGACTGATGCACCTAACACTATGGACAATTTAGCATGGCCAATTCACCTGACCTGAGCATTTTTGGACTGTGGGAGGAAACCTTTTGACACTAAAGTGAAACAATAGCCATATGGTTCCAAGTGAGAATAGTGTGTGTCTTACAGGGAAACTTGCTAGCGCTAGCATTCCCTTGCGTCTGCTGTCTTTGCCTAAATGGTAGAGGTCTCTTGTTTGGAAGGTGTAGAAGGTGTAGAAATAAGAACATTTAGCTGTTCTATTCACACCACTGATCATGCTTGCCCACAAACTGCCAAACTACTAGTGCAGAATCTAATTGAAGTGCCAACAGTGTTTTGGAAATTATTCTACAGAAAGCATTTGGGAATGTATTGTTTTTGAAGATTCTAAAGCATTGTGTGATTTGACATATCTGGCCGGCATGGATGAGTTGGACCGAAGGGTCTGTTTTTATGCTGTACATCTCTGTGGTTGTATGACAGTTTTAAAAGATAACTGATACAATAGCTAGTTAAAACATAAGAGGATTTGATCTTGGCTGAGTTTTCTCAGTGACACAAAGAGCAGAAAGAAAGCTAACATCATTCTCAAGCAACAGGAAGCAGCTGCCTAACTAAAGATGACAGTGCCTGGATTTAAAATAGAATGCACACAGAATAAAATAACTTGTTTTGTCCAAACTGCTTTCCCCTCACTCTCCCATGTGCTCCCAAATCACCTCCCAGCCTTCCCATCACTCTCAGCCAAAGAAAAGAGGCTGGCACATGGCTCAGACCTATTCTGCCCCTCTCCCGTGGCAGTCCATCCCCTCACAAGCACTCCTGGCCTCCATCTCCAGCTCTGGCCTTTGTCCCATTCCAGCTGGGTCCCCAGCTATCACCGCATCCAAACCTCCTTCAGCAGTGTGATCTCGCTGACCACATCTGTTCATGCATGGCAGCCATATTGTATTATAGAACATAGAACATTACAGCACAGTACAGGCCCTTTGGCCCTCGATGTTGCGCTGACCTGTCATACCAATCTGAAGCCCATCTAACCTACATTATTCCATGTACGTCCATATGCTTGTCCAATGATGACTTAAATGTACTTAAAGTTGGCAAATTTACTACCGTTGCAGGTGAAGCATTCCATACCCTTACTACTCTCTGAGTAAAGAAACTACCTCTGACATCTGTCCTATATCTATCACCCCTCAATTTAAAGCTATGCCCCCTTGTGCTCGCCATCACCATACTTGGAAAAAGGCTCTCCCTGTCCACCCTATCTAACCCTCTGATTATCTTATATGTCTCAATTAAGTCACCTCTCAACCTTCTTCTCTCCAACAAAAACAGCCTCAAGTCCCTCAGTCTTTCCTCGTAAGATCTCCCTTCCATACCAGGCAACATCCTAGTAAATCTCCTCTGCACCCTTTCCAAAGCTTCCACATCCGTCTTATAATGCGATGACCAGAACTGTACACGATACTCCAAGTGCGGCTGCACCAGAGTTTGTACAGCTGCAGCATAACCTCATGGTTCTGAAACTCGATGCTTCTATTATTAAAAGCTAAAACACTGTATGCCTTCTTAACAACCCTGTCAACCTGGGTGGCAACTTTCAAGGATTGTGTACATGGACACTGAGATCTCTCTGCTCATCTACACTACCAAGAATCTTACCCTTAGCCCAGTACTTTACATTCCGGTTACTCTGACCAAAGTGAATCACCTCACACTTGTCCGCATTAAACTCCATTTGCCACGTCTCAAACCAGCTCTGCAGCTTGTCTATGTCTCTCTGTAACCTACAACATCCTTCGTCACTATCCACAACTCCACAACACCACCGACCTTAGTGTCGTCTGCAAATTTACTAACCCACCCTTCTACGCCCTCATCCAGGTCGTTTACAAAAATGACAACCAGCAGTGGACCCAACACCGACCCTTGCAGTACACCACTAGTAACTGGACTCCAGGATGAACATTTCCCATCAACCACCACCCTCTGTCTTCTTTCAACAAGCCAATTACTGATCCAAACTGCTGTCTCTCCCACAATCCCATTCCTCCACATTTTGTACAATAGCCGACTGTGGGGAACCTTATCGAACGCCTTGCTGAAATCCATGTACACCACATCAACCGGTTTACTCTCATCTACCTGTTTGGTCACCTTCTCAATGAACTCAATAAGGTTTGTGAGGCACAACCTACCCTTCACAAAACCGTGCTGACTATCCCTAATCAAATTATTCTTTTCTAGATGATTATAAATCCTATCTCTTATAACCTTTTCCAACACTTTACCAACAACTGAAGTAAGGCTCATTGATCTATAATTACGAGGGTTGTCTCTCCTCCCCTTCTTGAACAGGGGAACCATACTTGCTTTCCTCCAGACATCTGGCACTATTCCTGTAGACAATGACGATTTAAAGGTCAATGTCAAAGGCTCGGCAATCTCCTCCCTGGCTTCCCAGAGGATCCAAGATAAATCCCATCCAGCCCAGGGGACTTATCTATTTTCACACTCTGCAGGATTTCTAAAACCTCTTTCTTGTGAACCTCAATCCCACCTAGTGGATAATCATTCCTTCTGATCTTGCAACATTTCCCCAAAGACTGTAAAGCCTCTGGATGTAGGTTGCTTGCTGAGCTGGAAGGTTCATTTCCAGACGTTTCGACACCCTACTAGGTAACATCTTCAGTGGGCCTCCGGGCAAAGCACTGTTGAGGATTCCTGCTTTCTATTTATATGTTTGGGTTTCTTTGGGTTGGTGATATAATTTCCTGTGGTGATGTCATTTCCTGTTCTTTTTCTCAGGGGTTGGTAGATGTGTTTGTTGATAGAGTTAGACCCTCTATTTCCTCTGGCAGCTCATTCCATACACACACCACCCATTGTGTGAAAAAGTTGATCCTTAGATCCCTTTTAAATCTTTCCCTTCTCATCCTAAACCTATGCCCTCTAATTCTGGATTCCCCCATCCACCCCAGGGAAAAGACCTTGTCTATTTATCTTATCCATGCCCCTCGTGATTTTATAAACCTCTATAAGGTCACCTCTCAACCTCCTACACTGTTAAATATGCAGGAGCTAAGGATAAGTCGAGTTTAATTGTTGTCTTAAGTATAGTATTTGTTTCCTGTAACAATTTCCCGCCTTGCACTTTGCCAGTTTGCCCAAATAGAATTGCTGTCTTCGCCCAATGTATTTTAGTGGCCCTGATAATACAGTAGGTAATACACAGAGTATTGTTCATTATAATCTAACTTTCAAACATAAACCTCCTGCTCTCCTGCAGGACTGCATGACTGTTTCATTTACCATTGAACCAACAAGAAAGTCCAGTTTGATTAATAAAACACTTTAGACTGGATTTTCATGTTGGACAAGGGACTAATCCTGTTTCTGTTGTCAGTCTACTGGGCTGCATGATGCAGCAGTTCCCAGGGTCTTTGTTAATTGGCATTATTTTACAACAGACCAAGGCAGTGACGGAGGTGGGTAGAGGTAGATCCAGAGCCTTGCTTCTGTTTCATTCCTATGCAGATAGGAGAGACCAGCATGGAGGGGTTTTGAGCACTCTAATGCTACCAACAAATATGAAACATGTCTTTAAATATCACTTTCTTAAGGCTCTCCACACATCTCAAATCACTGTGTAACCTGCTGTCCCTTTAAATGAGTCCTAATAGGGAGTGGCCCATTTTCCTCTCTGACAATTTACAGTGACCCTGGTTCAAATATGATCACAATTTCCATCTTTCAGAATGACCTCCTTACTTTCCACAATAGGCTATGTGGTCATAGCAGCAGCATTACACTAACTGCTATCATGTATCAGTGGAATTCTCAGCTGTCATGTGGTTCCTTTAGGGGCTATACTTAGAAGAAGGAAGTGTTAATATTGTCTGTACTCCAGTAACAGATTAGTTAAGAGTTTTTATTCTTTTTAAGTTAATAGGATATGTAAATCTGAAAGTGAATCCTCTTAAGATTTTGCATGCAGATCCAGTTCCTTCAAGACCTCTTGATGCATTTTACTTGGCGCATTATTTACTTGGCGCATTATTTACTTGGCGCATTATTTACTTGGCGCATTACTTGTGTTTTACATCTTACTTTCCACAAATGACACCTTTTATGTATCAATCTCATTTTCCCTCCAAGTTTGGGGAATTTTAACTTTAATATAGTTTGGGAGAGGCAGACAAGCGCCTGTCAGAAAGGTAGTGTATTTTTGGAGTGTGTTCAGGATAGCGTCCAACAGCAATATTGATAAACTTAATATATGAGCAGAATTGTGGCAGATGGAGTTCAATGTAAGCAAGTGTGATCTATCTATTTGGACTGCGAATGGATAGATCAGGGCAATTTCTAAATAGGTTGAAGTTAAAAACAGTGGATGTCCAAAGAGACTTGGAGTTCATTGCATAGATCTTTAAAATGTCACAAACAGGTGCAGAAAATAATCAAAAAAGCTAATGGAATGCTGGCCTTTATATTTAGTGATTGGACGACAAGGATGCAGAAGTCATGCTGCAGTTAAACAAGTGAGTCAGACTTGGGCAGATCTGGGCACCACGCCTTAGGAAGGATAGATTGGCCTTGGAAAGAATGCAGTGTAGGTTTACAAGAATGATCCCTGGTCTTAAAGCATTAAGTTATGAGGAATGTTTATACAAATTAGGTCTGTTTTAGACCATAAAGTATGGGAGCAAAATTAGGCAAATCAGCCCATCAAGACTGCTCTACCATTCGATCATGACTGATACGTTTCTCAACTCTATTCTCCTGCCTTCCCCCCGTAACCTTTAATCCACTTACTCATCAAGAACTTATCTATATCTTAAAGAAACTCAACGACTTGGCCTCCATAGCTTTCTATGGCAACGTGTTGCACTAGCTCACCACCTTCTGGCTGAAGGAAAGGTGATCGCTTCACTCTAAGGCTCATGGAAACTTTTTCTCCACATCCGCTCCATCAGGCCTCTCCATAAACTGTAAGTTTGTGTGAGATTCCCCTCATCCTTCTAAACTCCTCTGAGCACAGACCCAGAGTCCTTGAAAAGCCCTTCATCCTGAAGGTCATTCTTGCAAACATCCTCTGGACACTCTCCTAGGCCAGCGCATCCTTCCTTAGATACGGGGCCCAAAGCTGCTCATAATGAGATTTTTGAGAAGATTTTAGCACAGGTTGAGGTTCTAGTTGTAAATTTGCTCACTGAGCTGGTAAGTTTGTTCTCAGATGTTTTGTCACCATGCTAGGTAGCATCATCAGGGAGCCAAAAGTGGGTGATACGGAACCGGAAATGGTATCACCCACCTTAACAGACCAAGACACATAAATAGAAAGGGGGACAGAATACCAGCGCTTCACCAGAGGCTCACTGATGATGTTACCCAGCATGGTGACAAAACATCTGACAACAAACCTAGCAGCTCAGCGAGCTAACTTATAAGCTGAATGCTCATAATGTTCCAAATGTGATCTGACCAGAGTCTTATTAGTTTCAGCTATATATCCCTGCCCTTGTATTCCAGCCCTCTTGAAATTAATGCTAACATTGCATTTACCATCCTAACAATCAACTGAATTTGCATGTTAACCTTAACCTCAACCTCAATCCTGAACAATGACTGCAAAGTCCATTTGAGCTTCAGATTACTGAAGTTTTCCCCATTTTCCTCTCTCTTTCCCACATTGTATACCATCTGCCATTTCTTTGGCCACTCCATTAGCCTGTCGAGGCCCCTCTGCAGCCTTCTGAATACTACTTGTTCCTCCACTGATCTTTGTGTCATCTACAAATGTAGTGACAATGCCTGCTGTTCCTTCATCCAGATCATTAATGTATAATGTGAATTGTTGTGGCTCCGACACTGATCCTTACAAAACTCTTACTAGTCACTAGCTACCATTGCCTTCTGCCAATTCACCAATCCATGCCAGTACCTTGCCCCTAACACCATGGATTCTTATCTGATTTAGCACTCTCCAGCACAGCACCTTCTGAATATTGAAGGAAATGACATCCACTGGCTCTCCTTTGTCTAACTTCCTTGTTATCTTCTCAAAGAATTCTAACAGATTTGTCAAGCATGACCTCCCCTTGACGAAACTGTGCTGACTCAGCCCTGTTTTACCATGCACTTCCAAGTACTCCTCAATCTCATCCTTAATAATGGACTCTTAAAATCTTACCAATGACCAAGGTCAGGTTAACTGACTCATAATTTCCCACCTTCTATCTCCATCTCTTCTTAAGCAACTTCCTGTCATTTTCCAGTCCTTTGGGACCCTCCCTGATTCTGGTGATAACCTCCATCACTAAACTGCGATACACAGATGCTTTGTTTGTACTCAATACTAAGCTCCAAAGCCAACATGGTCCTCGTTACAGCACTTCCCTCTCCCCACCCCACCATTAACCCCACATACACACACACTATTAATTTTGTCAGCCATTGAATAGGGCAGATCATCTCACATACCTTGGCAACCTTCAATCAGTGAGAGCAGACATCAACAATGAAGCCCAACATTGCCTCCAGTGTGCCAGTACAGCCTTTAGCCTTCTGAGGAGCAGAACATTTGATGACAAAGACCTCAGACCCTGCACCAATCTGTAGGTCCACAGGGACTCCCACTGGACACACCTGCTAACCTGAATGTATCGAAAATATGCTCAACATACAACAGACAAATGGGAGCATAGGAACAGGAGTCAGTCATTCAGCCCATTGAGCCTGTCCCACCATTCACTGAGATCATGGCTGATCTGTGTCTGACTCCATATACCTGCCTTTGGCCCATATCCCTTGATAGCTTTGCTTAACTGAAATTTATTAATCTTAATATTAAAATTATCAACTAATCCAGCATCCACTGCCATTTACAGAAGAGAGTTCCAAACATCCAACACTGTTTGGCACCTCAAATCCAGAGAAAAATACCACTAGCAATGCCTTTGTAAGTCCTGAAAATTCATTGCCAGGATAGGCACTCCAATATCAGTGTCTTCTCTCAGGCTGACATTCCAAGCATCGGGCCACTGGATATGGTTTATCAGCTGTGATGGAGAGGTCACATTGTCCACAAGCCTGACACAAGGTTTCCAAGGCAAGGTCTCTTATCTAGGCCTCAACATGACCAGCAGTCACATGGAGAGCACAGGAAACACTTTAAGGATATCTGCAACGTTTCAAACACTGAAAAGTACATCATCCTCACCAACTCATGGAAATCTCTTGGCCAAGACCATCCAAACTGGTGAAGCAGCATCTGAACAGGAGCTAACCATTTCAAGCCCTCCCACTAGGCCCAAGTGGAGGCAAAGCACAAGCAGTGGAAGGAGCTTTCAAAAGCCTGAGCATCCTAACCACCTGCCTCATGAGGTCCACTGCCCCATCTGTAGCAACGTTTGTGGATTCAGTCTAGAACTATTTTGTCACCTCAGGACCCACGGGCCCAGATTGGAAATAAGAAATCCAAAGCATTGCTTCGTACTAAGATCAAAAATAAGTGTGGTAACCAATGCTCTTTATTATGAGTCTATGAAGAGTGGAAAACTGTACCCCAGTTTTCATTCACTTATAAACTTTTATTTGCAGGAAACACACATTGCAAATCATGCATCTCCAACCAGCAGTGCGTTTTCAGCTTACATCATATAAGTGAATCCCTAATTTGTACTGAATATAAACCAAAAGAATTGCGGATGCCGTAAATCAGAAACAAAAATAAAACTTGCTGGAAAAGCTCAGCAGATCTGGCAACATCCGTGGAGAGAGGCCCTTCTTCAGACCTTAGCGATTTGTCCCTAAATTGCATTACTCACCATGTGGATATAGAATCTTTAATTTCTTTGCAAATATGTTCATACTGAGGGGAGGAGAGGGCCCAGTGGTATTATTGCTGGATTGGTAATCCAGAGATTCAGATATTGATGTTGTGGGGAATCTGGTTCGAATCCCACCAAGGCAGTCGGGGGAATTTGAATTCAGTAAAAACAATCTGGAATTAAGAGTCTTAATGATTACCATGAATCAATGGTTGTAAAAACCCATCTGGTTCACTGATGTCCTTTAGGGAATAAACCTGCCATCCTTACCTGGTCTGGACTCCAGACCCACAACAATGTGGTTGACACTTAAGTCTGGGTAATTAGGAATGGGCAATAATTGCTGATCTCGCCAGTGATGCCCTTACCCCATGACTGAATTTTTAAAATTTCCCATAGGTTTGTTGCCTGTAGATTACACCAAGTGATGTGATTGCACTCTCTTGTTCCTTCATTCCAGATTCTGTCCTTGGACTCTAGAATATCATCTTTTACTAGCTCTCCTCTGCCTTTATTATTTAGTAGTCCACCTCTTCAACCATTTCCATCCTATTCGGTCCTCCTTTTGTCTCATTGCAACAACATGTGCTCATCCATACAGAAGTCGCATTGATATACCTATAATCCCCGACCTGATTGTGCCTGACTTGTGACCAACTGACTGGACTGGAATCAGCGATGCCTTTTAGCTAACTGCTGTGGTGGCGGTCCATACTGACTGTAGTCCCCCTTCACCCTACTATGGGCTGGCCGCCTTTGACTTGGTTGAAGCACCTTCATTGCCTTTGGTTGCTGGCACACTCTGAAGGGATTATATTGATGCAGCATGATGCTGAACAGCAACATCTCCTTTGCTCGGATTATTCAGTGCTTTTCACATGTGACAAGCTACAGTCATTCCTTAAGTGCAACAAAGAGCAGCACAAGCTACAGAGGCTGGCAGCCTCCCATCCTGTGGAGGTGCGGAAAGATGCAAGTTTCTCCTTGCGCACAAAGCAGGCTGAAGTCATGTGTGAGTTGGTCAGAAAGCAGCCATGATGATGTGGAGGGTCTGGTGGTTTGGCAATATCTATGTTTGTGGCCAAAGGGGAAGAGAACTATGTCATGGAGTGTGCAGGGTTGTGTGAAGAAGATAAGCTGCTGCCACCAGGTAACAGCTCTGACTTTCATGGCAGGTATTGGTGCCATCTCGTCTCTTGGGAAAGGAGGGCAGAATTAGGAACTGTCTAGAAGTGCAAGGAACAAGTAGTCCCCACTTGGTTGGAAGATTTTGAACTTGCTGTTGAAAACTTAAAGGGAAAAATTGAAAACATTTTTCCTTGATATTGAGATTTTTTTTTCATTTTAGCAAATTTCCCCAACTTCCTCACTATTTTCCATGCTGCTTATGGCAGAGAAAAAGTTTCCCCTTACTTCTGGGTTTTGTAAGCACAGATGGATTGGTGAATATGTTGCCTATTATGGACAGCTGAAGGGATATTTGGCATATGATCTTTCAATCATTGGAACATGTAGACTAATGTACCTGACATCACACCAGCATTGAAATTAATATACCACACTATGATTTAAGGTGTGTGATTAATGTAGATTTTAGTATCTTTTATTTAAGAGTTTTTTTTAAAATGAGAGACAAATGGGTTTGAGCTTTATGTTTGAAGGGGTTTAATGATTATTTTGGAAGTATTTCGGCAGCCATGGTCCTTTGTTTTAAAAACAGTCTGAGATGGTTCATGGAGGCAAATGGAAATTTATTTACATTGTGAGAGATTTTACTAGTAAACAAATTAAACAATTGTGAATTCGACTTTTAGGTTAGAAGATTAGAGATTTATTATTTTATTTTGTTTAGAGCAAATATCCAAAGCTTGAAAAGAAAATGTTTTTGGACTTCTGTTTAGGAATCATTTTTGCAAACGTTTTGGCTGAAGATGGATGTGTAAAATAATTCCTTCTGAGAAAGGTAGATAGTTTAGAACTTGGTCAGCTCATCAGTTATAAAGTTCCAAACCAAGTTTAACCAAGTGTTTGGTTAAAACCCTGACATGGCTTTTTCTTTTGCATTATAAATTTCTGAATCTATTGTGTATTTGTGTTTCAGTGTATCTCATTAAAACCAAAAAAAAATCAAAAGATGATCCACGAAGCCAGGTTTCAGCAGGGTCTTTTCCCCAGAGTAGGGGCGTCCAAAACTAGACATCATAAGGTTAAGGTGAGAGGGGAAAGATTTAAAAGGGACCTGAGGGAAACCTTTTCACACAGAGGGTGGTGCATGTATGGAACAAACTGCCAAAGAAAGTGGTAGAGGTGAGTACAGTTACAACATTTAAAAGACATTTGGACAGGTAAATGGAGAGGAAAAGTTGAGACAGATGTGGGCCAAATACAGGAAAATGGGACTGGTTCAACTTAGGAAACCTGATCAGCGTGGACAAGTTGGGCTGAAAGATCTGTTTTTGTGCTGAATGATTCCATGATTCTCTCTAACTTGTCCAGTTGTAACATCTACTGGAATCATACCAACGTTACTCATTTGCAAAATATGGGCCGAGAGGAGATCCTATGACAATATTTCCCTAATAGGGAAACAAACATGGTGGTATTAAAACTAAATGGAATTTGTGGATTGTTAAATTCATAAATTCATTCAATACAGATTCACAAAATGGAAGCCTGTGTAGATTACCATGATTTAGGGACAGGATGTATTATTAGTCTATATTTATTACTGATGTCAAATAGAGCACATAGACACATGTATATTTAATACTCTTACAGCACCTGCACTTGCTGGGCAAAAATATTCCAATACATTACTTCCTGAGTAATCTGAGATTAGTCAACAGGAAATAACCTTTGTAACAATATTATGCTTTCCTTCTAATGGACAGGATGGACAAGAGGAGGAGACCCTTCAAAGTGGCACTGGCAACACCTTTGAAATTGTTGGAGTAAAACGAAATGACAGTGGTGTTTATGGCTGTAGAGTGCTGGACTTTGATGCAGATGACAAGGATTTTAATGTAAACAAGACAATAACAATTAATTGTATGTATTTGTTTTCTCTACTTCCTTTCTTCTCCCAAAAATGTAATGTCTGGTGTCGAATTCTACAAATGCTAGCTTCCTTACGATGTGCAGATATTAGGGGTGATTCTTTGTGTATCTGTACAAATAAGGATGCTAATAGAATCAATCATTAGAATATGGAAAGGATATTTGTCCCATTTGTTGAAGTATGCTGCGTTCAAGGTTGTAGGAGGGCAGATTCTAGGGGGCCAACCTCAACTGAGCTTTTGGTCTTTTCCCACAACCAGGAAAAGTCCCAGAGCAATTTAAATGTGTTAGTGTCCATAAAAGTAATCTTTCTTCATGCTTCAGAACTCCAAACTATGCAACACTTCATCTTCCTAGAGTACTTAAGAAGTTGCCATAGAAATGCATTGGTGGTATTTTTTCTAGATTCTGGAATAGTTCCAATGAATTGAAGCAAATGTAACTCCACTGTTTTAAAAATAAAACTATAGAGAAAATGGAAAATTTTCTTTATTCATTAGAGGGCCATGGGCTCATCCCTAGTTGGCCTTGAGAAAGTGAACTGCAGCAATCCATGTCCTCTAGATAGACCCATGACATGTCAAAACATTCAAAGCTTGTGGGCAAGTGAGGCGAGTGTATTTTGAACAGCACAGACCTTTTCTGTACTGTATGATTTGATGATGGAGTAGGATACTAGGCACATAATGAATAGAACTAGAGGGCAAAGTTTAAGAAAATAAGGTTGTTTTTTTAAGATGGAGATGAGCAGAATTTCTTTTCTTTCAGTGGATCATTAGTCTGTGGAATTCTCTTCTCTCAAACATAGTGGAGTTCAAACATATTCAGTATACTTCTTATTGACAGGGGAGTAAAGGGATATAGAGAGCAGACAAAAATGTGGAGTTGAGCAAGATGAGCCATGATCTTATTGAATGGTGGAACAAGTTTGAAGAATCTGATCTGCTCCTTGTTCCTATGTCTCTCAGTGCCACTCTGGAAGTGAACTATCAGGCAGCATGTATTGTTCATTCATTGGATCACATCAGTGTCGAGACCAACATTGATTGCCCATCTCTAATTGCCCGAGAGAAGTTGTGATGAGCTGCCTTCTTAAATTGCTGCAATCCTTGGGGTATAAAGACACCCAGTATATTGTTAGGAATGCTAATTAGGGATATTCAAAGGGATCTGGGTGTCCTTGTACTCCAGTCAATTGAAATAGACAGATGCAACAGACAATTACAAGACAACTGTTTTTCATTGGCCTTCACTGCAAGAGGATTTTACTTCAGATGTCAGGACATCTGACTGCAGTTACACAAGGCCTTGAAGAGAGCACACTGGGTACTGCATGCAGTTTTGGTCTCCCTACCTAAGAAAGGATATTCTTAGCATAGAAGTAGTATTTTATCCAAGGGGTGGCACGATGGCTCAGTGGTTAGCACTGCAGCCTCACACCGTCAGGAACCCGGGTTCGATTCCTGCCTCAGGCGACTGTCTGTGTGGAATTTGCACATTCTCCCTGTGTCGGTCTGGGTTTCCTCCCACAGTCCAAAGATGTGCAGGTCAGGTGAATTGGCCATGCCAGATTGCCCTTAGTGTTAGGTGCTTTAGTAAATGTAAGGTAGGGGAATGGCTCTGGGTGGGTTACTCTTTATTAGGTCAGTGTGGACTTGTTGGGCTGAAGGGGCCTGTTTTCACACTGTAGGGAATCTAATCTAATCTAATCACTGGGCTGATGCCGGGGATGGTAGGACTGCCCAATGAGGAGACATTGGATCAACTCGGCCTATTTTCACCAGAGTTTAGAAAGATAAGAGGGATCTGATTGAAACATAAAATAATCTAACAGGGCTAGATGCACTGTAGGGTGAATGTAATTCCTGGTTGAGAAACCAAGAACTGAGGGCAGCCTCACAATATGGGATAAACCATTTAGGACAGAGATGAGGATAAATGTCTTCACTCAGTGTAGTGAATGTAGAAATGTTTACCAGAAACGCTGTGGAGGCCAAATCACAAGAAAGAGATAAGTAACATTTCAGATTTTAAAGACATCAAAGTATGGGGAGAAAGTGGGAATATGGCATTTGAGAGAAAGGATCAGCTATGATCACACTAAATGGTGAAGGAGGCTTGAAGAACTGAATGACTGACTTCTGCTTCTGGCCTTATAGTTCTATGAAAGGGCTAAAAGGCCAGATTCAAGTTTAATGTAAGGATTAAGGGGCACAGCTATTAAATCGGGATAATAAGTAATTGAGTTTCTGTTCCTCTCTGCACCTCTCCAACAGATCTGGATCCTATTGTATTGAAACCAAGAGGACCATACATTTTTGAGGAGGGTGAAAAAAATAAAAATATATATTGTAGTGCAGAAGGATCACAACAGACATCTGTGATTTGGAAAAAACACAAGGTAGGATTAAAACCCATAGAACAAATTTGGAAAGAGCCTTTGGACTAATTTCCTCTTTGTGCAATATTTAGTAGGATAGTTAAGGTGCCTGTACCAATTCCTGGCTCTGTGTTTGATGGAATTGTTTAGGGAGATTTTTATTCTGAAATTCTATGCCGTATCCACTCTCAATGTTTGATGGGGACTGTGTAGAGGAGGTTTGATCATTTTAAAAAATTTCCCATTGTTGTTTACCGATATTGTTGACATTCATTGCCCCAATTGCTATCAGCCTTTCCAAACTTACCTGGTTTTTATTATATTTCTATCTTTCCCTGTTACCTTAAAACATATATTATTGTCATTATTCACTGGATATTCCCAAAGGTTTACTCTTCATATCTTTAACTAGCCTTTGGTCATCTGACCTAGTTACGCCTTATTTGGCTTGGAATCATCTTGCTCTGTAATATGGCCATGAAATGTCTTGGTATGTTTCAATATGTAAAAGGTACTGTAGAAATATAAGCTTTCTTGTTGGAGAAGATCATTGCCTTACTTGTGTGTGGTGAACATTTATTAGCCCAAAGCTGAATACTGTCCAAGCTTTGCTTTGTCATCTCAGCCTGCTTCATTATCTGAGGAGTTGCAACTAGAACAGAGCATTGTATGATTGTAGGAAACACACCCAACTTCTGTGCAAAATGATGAAACAGCTGAAATTGTTTGATGTGGAACATTGCCACATGGAACTCCCTGCGGTGCTGACATAGGACTGAGATGTTTGGTATCCAATTATCACAAAAGACTTCCCTTGTGCTAAATATGGCTCCAGCCCAAAGAGTTTTTTTTCACTAATTTCAATATGGCACTTGGAATTGGTGATAAAGAGAGACTTCTGTTTGAAGTTGCACAGGAACATACTTTTGAGAAATTTACCACTCCTCCTGTTTATTAATCATCTCCTGATTCTTCCTTTAGAAGATGGTCAGTTCTACAAATCTTCTTCAACTACCAGTGGTCACATCCGATGATTCTGGAAACTATACCTGTGAAGTTACAATCCGGGGTGTTCCAAGCCTGTTTAAAAAAAAATCCATCAGAGTTACAGTCAAAGGTATGAACAGCCGATTAGTAAAATCACTCTGCACAACCTGTATACTGTTACATACATGTTACAAATTAGGAGCAGGAGCAGGTAATTTGTTTTCTCTTCCTTTCAACAAGCTCGTGGCTGATCTGCGTGTGACCGAACTTTGATAACCTTCACTCCCTTATTAGTGAAGAAACCATCTGTCTCTCCCCAAAAGATATTCAATGACTCTGCCTTCACCAATCTGGGGAAAAGTTCCAAAGATTCACAACCTTTCAAAGGGAAAAACCTTCTCCTCATTTCCATGTTAAATAGAAGAATGATTTTTAAACGTGTCCCCTAGTTCTCATCTTTCCCACAAAGGGTACTGTCCTTTCAGCATTCACTCTGTCAGAGCCTTTCATAATCTTTTATGTCTTTTACATATAATAAGATCATCTCTTATTCTTCTAAAGTCATTAGGTACAGGCTTTCCACAGATGATAACACCCATCAGTTGAGTGAATCTTCTCTCAATTACTTCGAACACATTTATATCCTTTTTTAAAGAGAGCACAACTTTATACAGGACTGTAGATGTTAGTGTATTTATAACCTGACACCTGCACAGATAGGTAAAAACAATAACTGCAGATGCTGGTAACCAGATTTTGGATTAGTGGTGCTGGAAGAGCACAGCAGTTCAGGCAGCATCCGAGGAGCAGCAAAATCTTTTTTAAGGTCAGGGTGGAATATGTTGGTGAAGTTGATGAATTGCTCAACCTCCTCGCGGGAGCATGAGGTGGCGCCAATGCAGTGATCAATGTAGCGGAGGAAGAGGTGGGGAGTGGTGCCGGTGTAATTACGGAAGATCGACTGTTCTATGTAGCTAAAGAGATTTTGCTGCTCCTCGGATGCTGCCTGAACTGCTGTGCTCTTCCAGTACCACTAATCCAAAACCTGCACAGATACATTATTCATGGCTCTATTGAGCTGATATGCTCAATACAACACTTTGATATATTCCATAAAATTTATATAAAACCCGAATACATCCCACACCCACACTATAAAAATCTGATGTAGTCCTCATTGCTCACTCGAATCCTTACTTCAGCCCATACCCCTCACAGTAATGCTCTGATACACCTAAATTACTCTGTGTAATGTTGATAAACCCCACCCTCACACTGTAACATTGATTTATCCCAAACTCCTCACAGAAACACTCTGATATACCCTAAACTATTCAGGATTATAATGGTACGAGGTGAAGAGAGACCGTTCGATTCATCAAGTCCCTGCTAACTCTCTGTTGAGAAATCCACTTAGTTCCTCTTCCCTGCTTTATCCCTTTAGCCCTGCAAGTTTATTTCCTTCAAGTGCACATCCAATTTCCTATATAAATCATTCAATATTATTACTTACATCACTTTTGTATACAAGAAGTTCCAGGTCATTATCACTCACTGTGTTTCAGAAAAATGTTCTTCTTCACTTTCTCCTCTCTCTTACCCAATACCTGAAGTTTGTATTCCCTTGTGTTCCAACTACCTAATCAGAATTGTTTGTGTACGTATTCCCTACTTAAACCTGTTATCATTCTTGTACAACTCTATCACATTTTTCAGTGTGCTTTGTTCCAAGGATGAAAACACAGTTTCTCCATTGCAACCTTGAAACTGAAATCCATCATCTCTGGCACCATTCTGGTAAATCATCACTGCCCCTTTTCAAGGTGCTTCACAACTTCCTAAGGTCTGGTGACCAGAATTGGAAGCAAAACTGTTGTAGCATAACCCAAGCTTTATATAGGTTCAGCATAATTTCCCTACTTGCATTATCAACACCTCAATTTATGAATCCCAAGATCTCATTTACTTTGCCATTATCTCAAAGGTGTATTTGCATCCAACCCCAGGTCCCACTGTTCCTGCACATAGTATGGAATTGTGCCACTAAATCAATATTGTCTCTTCTACTGATCTCTCTGATATTTGTTTCTACCAAAATGTATCACCTCACATTTCTCAGTGTTAAGTTCTGTCTGCCATTTGTCTATCCATTCTGCTGGTTTATCTATGTCTTATTGCAGTTGAATAGTACTTTTTCTTACTGTACACCATTCCTCCAAATTAGGTTCATTAGCAACTTTTGAAATTTTACTTTACATTCCAATATCCAAGTCATATATCAAAAAAAATCAGTGTCCTAGCACTGTTGACCATCCTCCATTCTGAAACATGTCCATTTATCATAATAGTGTTTCTGTCCTTATGGCAGATTTTTATCTAAGTTAACCTTAACTGGCCTCCATATTTCATGAATCTCAATTTTGCAAAGGAAATGTTTAATGGTATTCTTTCAAACATTTTCTTAAAATTTATATAAACAACAATCAAGACTTTCCTTTTAACATTACTATTATTTTAAGAAAACATTACTTTGAAATAGTTAAGTACAGTTTGTCTTTTGCAAATCCATGCTAATTCTCCATCATCAACTCAAACCTTTCTAAGTACATATTGATTGCTTTCTTTGATTATTGTTTCTAAAACTTTATGCATAAATTTTGAACTGATCAGCTGTGGTGGCTAGACTAACACCTTTCTTGAGTAAAGATGTCATGTTTTCCACTCCCCAATCTTGTTGAACCTCTGTTGTTTCGAGGGAAGATTGAAAGCCTATGTCAAGTCCTTCTGCTGTCTCTACTCCCATTTCCTTAAGCAAAATGGGATGTAATCTATCTGAAACAGGCTGATAATCCACAATAAGAAAAGCTAGTCTTTCCACATTTGGAGATGCCGGTGTTGGACTGGGGTGTACAAAGTTAAAAATCACACAACACCAGGTTATAGTCCAACAGGTTTAATTGGAAGCATTAGCTTTCGGAGCGATGCTCCTTCATCCACCTGAAGGAGTGCTTCCAATTAAACCTTTGTACTATAACCTGGTGTTGTGTGATTTTTAGTCTTTCTGGTACATCCCACCCATTAGTTTTTACCCTAATCTCTTTTTTATCTTGTCTGCCACTTCTGCAGGAGTATTAAAGAAAGTTTGTTTATGTTGTGGGGATGTTAGACAGAAAAGGGAAAACATTGGAGTGGGAGGCACAGTGGCTAGCACTGCTGCCTCTCAGCGCCAGAGACCCGGGTTCAATTTCCACCTCAGGCGACTGACTGTATGGAGTTTGCACATTCTCCCCGTGTCTGCGTAGGTTTCCTCCGGGTGCTCCGGTTTCCTCCCACAGTCCATAAATGTGCAGGTTAGGTGAATTGGCCATGCTAAATTGTCCGTAGAGTTAGGTGCAGGGGTAAATGTAGGGGAATGGGTCTGGGTGGGTGTGCTTCGGCGGGTCGGTGTGGACTTGTTGGGCCGAAGGGCCTGTTTCCACACTGTAAGTAATCTAATCTAAAATTAGCCTGTCATTGCTTTCGAATAAACAATGATTGATTTCACCTTAGGAAAACCCTGAGCTTAGAAAGCTTTTGGGTTCATTTCAAAGGGGATCTCGGTGCAAGAATAGTCTTCCCTAAAAAAAAAATTGGTCAGAGCAGTTAGGAAATAAGTTGCCTCAGTGAAAAAGTGTAATTTGTAAAATTTCCAGACCAGGGATATTTGATTAGAACTTTCCAGACTATTAAGAGACTGAGAAAGTCTAAGTCCTCAGTTGGGGTGAGTCTTTATGGTAAAAGGTTTCACAGCTTACAGAGCCAGAACCAAGAAGAAACAGTTAAGTCAAACTTTCAGATTTGATAGGGAAGAAAATTTTCACTCAGTTTCTCTCACCTGTAAACTGATGTTGTTGAGTAGATTTGATGTTGTTTTGCCATCTTGTTTGAATTTTTTCAAACTGTTATATGTAGATAGCTGGGATTGTTTTCTTTTATATAATAAACCTGTGTTTTATTATTAAAACCAAGTTTGCAGCCTTGTCTGCTCATGTTTTAGTGAAAGACAGCCAGGTTAAATTACAAGAAACAAAATATGATCCATCGGGCCAGATTTCATTCTGGAACCTGATTTGTAACATCAACTGGGATCATACTGTACTTCATATGCATCCTGTGGTACATATGAGAGGTTTGTAAATGTCTGCAGCTAAGAACCAGACCCAATTTGATTAAGATGACTTCGACCCAGTTGTTTTCCACAATGCTAGACTTAGAAATATTGAACTGTCCAGGTTCACTAACGGGTGCTGGTAATAAAGGTTATGTATCCCAGCAACAGGCAGTGCCTTCAGGAAAGGCTTGGAGAATAAATATCCAGCTAAATAAAGAAATGTCTGTTAGTGTAGTACCCTAGAATTGAACTCTTGTGTTTTTCTTCCTGCAGAGCCACCTAAAGTAAACTGTACAGAGAAGATATTCTACAAAAATAGACATTATGTCAACCTGACTTGTATTTTCAAAGGCTATCCAACACCAAACATCACATGTAGCATTGGAAAGGAGGTAAAGGTATGTAAATAGCACACATTGCATGATCCTTTGGGGCACCAGTTGATGAGAGTAGCATGGAGGGCTGAAACAATTGTGAAGAGCTCTCAAACAATACATACAAAAATATGAGTGACAGAGACTGGATGAATCTCCTATTTTGAATATTGCTGCATTTCAGAAATAGACAACGCACAACTTAAACAAACATAACAGCGTTGCATGTTGTATAAGGGTTTTACTCTGATCTGTACAGTTTATTCTGGGATCTTAGGATAAAATTGCCACAGTCTCTGCCTCCATTCTACTTTGTTCTCTATTGGCCAAAACAGCTGTGTTAGTGACAGCTGTAAAGTTCACCTTGTGGTTCTATGCCAAGTAACATTCTATGTAAGGCAGAGTATCAGGAAAATAAAACCTGCACACATCTTGATCATCTACACACCGGACGGCTGCATCTGAACAATATATGAAGGAATTCTTTGAGGAGAAAGTGAGGTCTGCAGATGCTGGAGATCAGAGCTAGAAATGTGTTGCTGGAAAAGCGCAGCAGGTCAGGCAGCATCCAGGGAACAGGAGAATCGACGTTTTGGGCATAAGCCCTTCTTCAGGAATTCTCCCTAGATCCATATGGGACGTTCCCAAGGGCCGCATACAGATCCCCAGTGAATTCCAGGATCCTCCACTTGCCAGAATAAGGCACAGTCCTTCTGAGTTGATTACTCGGCCACACAATCACTTTCAACTCCACACACATTTTAAAAACTTGTGATTGTTAAAGCAGGCACTGGGAAGGGGAAGAATCCAGATCACAAGACATCCTGGAGTTGGAATCTTTAGGAACAGAGTTTGGAAGTTCTTGGAGTTTACAGTCTTATCAGTGACCAGGAGGACCAGGCATGAGGTCCAGAATGCAAACAGCCATTCAAGAAGAAAGTTACATTTCACGTTTGTATTTTAAAACTTTGTTCTCTTGTTAAAGGTTAAAGTATGGCCAGATGAAAAGCAGACGAGTCTTCAAGCTCCTTAAAAAAGAAATCCTGTGCACATTTCAAAAGGGAATGGCTTTCCAAGTTCATCAATTTAAAAATGCCAGCTTCAACACAGAAGTAGAACATATGAATTAGTGAAATTTTCACTTATCATGAAACGGATGACGTATACACTATTTACTCTAAAGCAAATGCTGGCAGTAGGTCAGTACGAAGAAAAAGGGGCAGGATCAGAAATTGGACGACCTAAAGTTGCATTTGAGCAGAAGTGCACAAGGAAGCTGTACTTTTGTTTCATAAATGAATAAAAGGTGGAATTTTATGAGTGCTCACCAAAAGACCAGGAGATCATGACATGAGGGTAGAACTTGCAGAGAGGAAAAGACCAATGCAGATATGGTGAAAGTTCTCATTGATAATATCATATTAGCAGTAAACTTTAATTCTTTATGTGCAAAGTTCACAGCAATTGCTGAGAGCTGGCACAGCAAGCATTACACCTTTGAATTTGTGGAGTGTATTAGCCTTGTAATATAGTTACGAGAAAGGTTACTGTATGCAAAAGGCCTGTAATTGTAAACTACTGTAAATACACACTTATAATCTTTAATAAACAAACTGTGAAAAAAATTGCTGCATAGCTTCTGCTCAATGAATGCAATGCGTTGCTTAGCTGTCTACGGGTTCCACACAAGTCCCAGAAAAATTAAGAGAGAACTCGAATGTCAGGCCTGTCACCTGAATCGACCCAGAAAATCTGGTTCTATCGTTATTAAAAGTTTGTAATTAAACCGTGGAGGCTATAAAATGTCTTTCTGCTGTTGTGTGGAGTTAGGGATGGAATTAGCATTGAGGTGCAAGGTATTTTATCACAAGTCTTCTCAACTTATTTATTCTTGTGGTGAATTCTTCAGTTTTATATCTTTGACATCTTTATCCTTTCTGCTCCCTTTGTTTTGAATGTTTTTTTTCCCTCTCTCACTGGATTGTTTGCTCACAGCCAACTGTCTCCTAAGGCCTTCCTTCCATTTATAGGAGGGTATGGACTTGCCTATAGGAATTGGCTTTTATGTTAAGGTGCCAAATTACAAAAGTCTATTTCTTGTATCTCCTGCTTTCTATTCTGTCCCTCAATCTCTTGTCTGCCTGAACTTGGCATTTGTTTCGCTATTTATTTATTTCTCTCTCTCATAGAAATCGGAGAATCCCAACAGTGTGGAAACAGACCATTTGGCCCAACAAGTCCACGCTGACACTTCGAAGTGTAACCCACCCAGATCCATTCCCCTACCACATTACTCTACATTTCCCCCTGATTAGTGTATCTAACCCACACATCCCTGAACACTATAGGCAACTTAGCATGGCCAATTCATCCAAACTGCACAACTTTGTATTGTGAGAGGAAACCCACGCAGACGCAGGGAGAATGTGCAAACTTCAGACAGTCATCAGAGGTTGGAATCGAACTCAGGTCCCTGGCGCTGTAAGGCAGCAGTGCGAACCACTGAGTCACTGTGCCACCCATTCTTTCATGAATGAGAACTTTTTTTGAAAATTGAGAGCAGAGGTACATGATGCTATTCCTTGAATCTATTTCCCCATTCAAAAAGACCATGGTGTAATGTCTGCCTCGGGTTCACATTTACAGTGTGTATCCATATCCTTCACAGCATATCTCCATATCCTTTACTGTATCTCCATATCGTTGACAGTGTGTCTCCATGTCCTTTATAGCATGTCTCCATATTCTCAGCAGTATCTCCATATCCTTTACAGTGTATCTCCATGTCCTTTACAGCATATCTCCATATCATTTACAGCGTATCTCCATATCCTTCACAACATATCTCCATATCCTTTACAGGGTGTCTCCATATCCTTTACAGCGTGTTTCCATATCCTTTACAGCGTGTCTTCATGTCCTTTACAGCGTGTCTCCATTTCCTTTACAGCGTGTCTCCATGTCCTTTACAGCATATCTCCATGTCCTTTACAGCATATCTCCATATTCTCAGTAGTATCTCCATATCCTTTACAGCGTGTCTCCATATCCTTTACAGCGTATCTCCATATTCTGAACAGTATCTCCATATCCTTTACAGTATCTCCATATCCTTTACAGCGTATCTCCATATTCTCAACAGTATCTCCATATCCTTGACAGCGTGTCTCCATATCCTTTACAGCGTGTCTCCATATCCTTGACAGCGTATCTCCATATCCTTTACAGCGTATCTCCATATTCTCAACAGTATCTCCATATCCTTGACAGAGTGTCTCAATATCCTTTACAGCGTGTCTCAATATCCTTTACAGCGTGTCTCCATATCCTTTACAGCATGTCTCAATATCCTTTACAGCCTGTCTCCATATCCTTTACAGCGTGTCTCCATATTCTCAACAGTATCTCCATATCCTTGACAGCGTATCTCCATATCCTTTACAGCGTATCTCCATGTCCTTTACAGCGTATCTCCATATTCTCAACAGTATCTCCATATCCTTGACAGAGTGTCTCAATATCCTTTACAGCGTGTCTCAATGTCCTTTACAGCGTGTCTCCATATTCTCAACAGTATCTCCATATCCTTGACAGAGTGTCTCAATATCCTTTACAGCGTGTCTCAATATCCTTTACAGCGTGTCTCCATATCCTTTACAGCGTGTCTCCATATCCTTTACAGCGTGTCTCCATATTCTCAACAGTATCTCCATATCCTTGACAGCGTATCTCCATATCCTTTACAGCGTATCTCCATGTCCTTTACAGCGTATCTCCATATCCTTTACAGCGTATCTCCATATCCTTTACAGCGTGTCTCCATATCCTTTACAGCGTATCTCCATATCCTTTACAGTATCTCCATATCCTTTACAGCGTATCTCCATATTCTCAACAGTATCTCCATATCCTTGACAGCGTGTCTCCATATCCTTGACAGCGTATCTCCATATCCTTTACAGCGTATCTCCATATTCTCAACAGTATCTCCATATCCTTTACAGCGTGTCTCCATATCCTTGACAGAGTGTCTCCATATCCTTTACAGCGTGTCTCCATATCCTTTACAGCGTGTCTCCATATCCTTTACAGCGTGTCTCCATATTCTCAACAGTATCTCCATATCCTTGACAGCGTATCTCCATATCCTTGACAGCGTATCTCCATATCCTTTACAGCGTATCTCCATATCCTTTACAGTGTGTCTCCATATCCTTTACAGCGTATCTCCATATCCTATACAGCGTGTCTCAATATCCTTTACAGCGTATCTCCATATCCTTGACAGCGTATCTCCATATCCTTGACAGCGTATCTCCATATCCTTTACAGCGTATCTCCATATCCTTGACAGCGTATCTCCATATCCTTGACAGCGTATCTCCATATCCTTGACAGCGTATCTCCATATCCTTTACAGCGTATCTCCATATCCTTTACAGCCTGTCTCCATATCCTTTACAGCGTGTCTCCATATCCTTTACAGCGTGTCTCCATATCCTTTACAGCGTGTCTCCATATCATTTACAGCGTGTCTCCATATCCTTTACAGCGTATCTCCATATTCTCAACAGTATCTCCATATCCTTGACAGCGTATCTCCATATCCTTGACAGCGTATCTCCATATCCTTTACAGCGTATCTCCATATCCTTTACAGCGTGTCTCCATATCCTTTACAGCGTATCTCCATATCCTTTACAGCGTGTCTCAATATCCTTTACAGCGTATCTCCATATTCTCAACAGTATCTCCATGTCCTTTACAGCGTATCTCCATATCCTTTACAGCGTATCTCCATATCCTTTACAGCGTGTCTCCATATCCTTTACAGCGTATCACCATATTCTCAACAGTATCTCCATATCCTTTACAGCGTATCTCCATATCCTTTACAGCGTATCTCCATATCCTTTACAGCGTGTCTCAATGTCCTTTACAGCCTGTCTCCATATCCTTTACAGCGTATCTCCATATCCTTTACAGCGTATCTCCATATCCTTTACAGCGTGTCTCCATATCCTTTACAGCGTATCTCCATATCCTTTACAGCGTATCTCCATATCCTTTACAACGTATCTCCATATCCTTTACAGCGTATCTCCATATCCTTTACAGCGTGTCTCAATGTCCTTTACAGCGTGTCTCCATATCCTATACAGCGTATCTCCATATTCTTTACAGCGTATATCCATATCCTTCACAACGTATCTCCATATCCTTTACAGCGTATCTCCATATTCTCAACAGTATCTCCATATCCTTGACAGCGTGTCTCCATATCCTATACAGTGTATCTCCATATTCTTTACAGCGTATCTCCATATCCTTTACAGTGTGTCTCAATATCCTTTACAGCGTATCTCCATATCCTTTACAGCGTGTCTCAATGTCCTTTACAGCGTGTCTCCATATCCTATACAGTGTATCTCCATATTCTTTACAGCGTATCTCCATATCCTTTACAGTGTGTCTCAATATCCTTTACAGCGTATCTCCATATCCTTTACAGCATGTCTCAATGTCCTTTACAGCGTGTCTCCATATCCTATATAGTGTATCTCCATATTCTCAACAGTATCGCCATATCCTTGACAGCGTGTCTCCATATCCTATACGGCGTATCTCCATATCCTTTACAGCCTGTCTCCATATCCTTTACAGTATCTCCATATCCTTTACACGGTGTGTCCATATCCTTTACAGCGTATCTCCATATCCTTTACAGCGTATCTCCATATTCTCAGCAGTATCTCCATATCCTTTACAGCGTATCTCCATATCTTTTACAGCATACCTCCATATTCTCAACAGTATCTCCATGTCCTTTACAGCCTATCTCCATATCCTTTACAGCGTGTCTCCATATCCTTTACAGCGTATCTCCATATCCTTTACAGCGTGTCTCCATATTCTCAGCAGTATCGCCATATCCTTTACAGCGTATCTCCATATCCTTTACAGCGTGTCTCCATATCCTTGACAGCACATCTCCATATTCTCAACAGTATCTCCATATCCATTACAGCATGTTTCCATATCCTTTACAGCGTGTCCCCATATCCTTTACAGCCTGTCTCCATATCCTTTACAGCACATCTCCATATTCTCAACAGTATCTCCATATCCTTTACAGCGTATCTCCATATCCTTCACAGCGTATCTCCATATCCTTTACAGCGTGTCTCCATATTCTCAACAGTATCTCCATATCCTTTACAGCTTTTCTCCATATTCTCAACAGTATCTCCATATCCTTTACAGCGTGTCTCCATATCCTTTACAGCGTATCTCCATATCCTTGACAGCGTGTCTCCATATCCTTGACAGCGTGTCTCCATATCCTTGACAGCGTGTCTCCATATCCTTGACAGCGTGTCTCCATATCCTTGACAGCGTGTCTCCATATCCTTTACAGCGTGTCTCCATATCCTTGACAGAGTGTCTCCATATCCTTTACAGCGTGTCTCCATATCCTTTACAGCATATCTCCATATTCTCAACAGTATCTCCATATCCTTTACAGCGTATCTCCATATTCTCAACAGTATCTCCATATCCTTTACAGCGTGTCTCCATATTCTTTTACAGCATGTCTCCATATCCTTTACAGCGTATCTCTATATCCTTCACAGCATATCTCCATATTCTCAGCAGTATCTCTATATCCTTTACAGCGTATCTCCATATCCTTTACAGCGTATCTCCATATCCTTTACAGCGTGTCTCCATATCCTTGACAGCGTATCTCCATATCCTTTACAGCGTATCTCCATATCCTTTACAGCGTGTCTCCATATCCTTTACAGCGTGTCTCCATATCATTGACAGCGTATCTCCATATCCTTTACAGCGTATCTCCATATCCTTTACAGCGTGTCTCCATATCCTTGACAGCGTATCTCCATATCCTTTACAGCGTATCTCCATATCCTTTACAGCGTGTCTCCATATCCTTTACAGCGTGTCTCCATATCATGACAGCGTATCTCCATATTCTTTACAGTGTATCTCCATAACCTTTACAGTGTATCTCCATATCCTTTATAGCATATCTCCATATCCTTTACAGCCTGTCTCCATATCCTTTACAGCGTGTCTCCATATTCTCAGCAGTATCTCCATATCCTTTACAGCGTGTCTCCATATCCTTTACAGCGTATCTCCATATCCTTTACAGCGTATCTCCATATCCTTTACAGCGTACCTCCATATTCTCAACAGTATCTCCATATTCTTTACAGCATATCTCCATATTCTCAGCAGTATCTCCATATCCAGCGTATCTCCGTATTCTCAACAGTATCTCCATGTCCTTTACAGCGTATCTCCATATCCTTTACAGCGTATCTCCATATCCTTTACAGCGTATCTCCATATCCTTTACAGCGTATCTCCATATCCTTGACAGCGTATCTCCATATCCTTTACAGTGTATCTCCATATCCTTTATAGCATATCTCCATATCCTTTACAGCCTGTCTCCATATCCTTTACAGCATATCTCCATATTCTCAGCAGTATCTCCATATCCTTTACAGCTTGTCTCCATATTCTCAGCAGTATCTCCATATCCTTTACAGCGTATCTCCATATCCTTTACAGCGTATCTCCATATCCTTTACAGCGTGCCTCAATATCCTTTACAGCCTATCTCCATATCCTTGACAGGGTGTATCCATATCCTTTGCAGCGTATCTCCATATCCTGTACAGCATGTCTCCATATTCTCAACAGTATCTCCATATCCTTGACAGAGTGTCTCCATATCCTTTACAGCGTGTCTCCATATCCTTTACAGGGTGTGTCTATATCCTTTACAGCCTGTCTCCATATCCTTGACAGCATATCTCCACATTCTCAACAGTATCTCCATATCCTTTACAGCGTGTCTCCATATTCTTTACAGTATTTCCATATCCTTTACAGGGTGTGTCCATATCCTTTACAGCGTGCCTCCATATCCTTTATAGCATATCTCCATATCCTTGACAGCGTATCTCCATATCCTTGACAGCGTATCTCCATATCCTTTACAGCGTATCTCCATATCCTTTCATTCTCTTTGGGTTTGGAGCTATATTTATCTCCATAAGGGTGTGCATCAGCACCTCTCCATAATACAAAATTCCCAAGATTTGCAACTCTCTAAGTGAAGTCTCCAACTTTCAAACTCTCTTGATCATGATTAAATCGCTTATCTTGACATTCTGTCATCTAGCTAAGGTTCTTGAGCCAGGAGAAACAGCTTGTCAACAGCAGTCCTGTCAACCCTTCTATGAATTTTATACATCTCAATGGAATCACCTGATTTGTCCTCAAAGATCAGCCTCTCCACCTCTCATCCTTGAAATCATTTCAGTGTAGAGCAAATGTATCCTTTCCGTGGTATGGAGTCTAGAACAATACCCAGTGCTGTGAGTATAGTCTCACCAAAGCCTTGTATCTGGAGCAAGAAATCCTTATTCTTCTAATCCTCTCCTATTGCAATAAAGTCTATCATCGCTTTACCAGTTGTTGCTGAACCTCCATTTTGACATTTGTGATTCATAACAAAGTCGCTCCAATGTTATACTAATTTATTCCATATCCTTCACCATGGCACTGATATTACAAACAGTCCTGCTCCACAACATTCATTCTAGTACACTGATATAGTCCACATGCTCTTTTTTTCTCCACCCTACCTAACTTAGTATCATCAGGAAACAGAATTACATGGTGTTTGTGCCCTCACCTGACGACTTTTTCAATAAATTCAAATTCCACAATCAGCCATAATGAAATATGAACTCTTGCCCCTTGAACATTAGTCTAGGTTCCTCGATTACTACTCTAGTGATATGATAATTATACTACCACCTCTCCTGATGCGCCCTTATCTGAGCCATTGATATTAATTGTCAACAGCCAAGACTCAAGTACTGATCCTTATAACACCCCACTAGGTATTGCCCACCAATCTCAAGATGACTTATTTATTCTTACTCTTTGTTTTCTTTCCATTAACGATCCTCAATCAATGCTAAAATATAACTGCCAATTCTAGGAGTCTTAATGTTTGTCACAGCTTCTTGTGTGGCATCTTTTTGAATGTCTTGTAAAAATCCAAACATCTTCTATTATCCCTTATCCAGCCTGCTGGTTACACCTCCATAAAGCTTCAACAGATTTGTCAATTATTATACTGTTTCATAATACCGTATTGATTCTGTCTAATCATGATTTTCAATGTGCTTTGTTGCCACATCTTCAGTAATAGATTCTAGCATTTTCACAGCATTGATGTCAGATTAATTCGTACAGTTTATAGTTTCCTTTTATCTCCTTTTCTTAAATAGCAGGTCACATTTTCTAATTCCAATCAATGTATAATGAATGGCACAGGTATCTGCTTTAATCTATTTCTTCTGAACCAGATATCCTTATAAGTGAGATTGTCATTTTTTAACAGGGATTCTGATGGTTTAGTTAACTCCATACGCAAGAATTTTGAAGGAAAAACTCTTCAAATATCCTCCACTGAATTCTGCCATGGTTCCTCAGTTGATTTCTTTTATGTTCATTTTTTTTCCCATCTTTGCACAGGACATAAGAAAGCATCTGTTGCCTAATCACATTGTTATCAGTGAATTGATTGTACTGCTTCCTGCAGAGGGACTGAACGTGACTTGTAATGGCACCAATGAATATGGGAGTAAGACCCACAACTCAGTTGTGCAGAGAGGTAAGAGTCTAATCACAACTCATCTAGGATTGGACTGAAGCATTAACACCAAAGTGAAGCATTTCTGTCAAAATGATCCTGAGAATTTTCTCTTCTCAGAAGTGTAATGAATCTCAATTGTGCTCAGTCATAGTTTTTTAGGTGCTGGTCACTCACAGCTCCTCACCCAAGCCGAGATAATAACTTGCACTACCAAAGGAAGCATCACACAAACCTGTTTTCATCCAATACTAACTCCTTCACTTTTTCGGAAGTATTACTGAATGGGAATTGGGAGTAGGACTGGAAGATGGAATTCTTCACCAATCACCATGGGGTGGTGGTAGCTCAGTGGTTAGCACTGCTACCTCGCAGCACCAGGGACCCAGGTTCAATTCCCACCTCGGGCGACTGTCTGTGTGGAGTTTGCACATTCTCCCTGTGTCTGTCTGGGTTTCCTCCGGGTGCTCCGATTTCCTCCCACAATCCAAGGATGTGCAGGTTAGGTGAATTGGCCATGCTAAATTGCCCAAAGTGTTAGGTACATTAGTCAGGGTAAATGTTGGGGAATAGGTCTGATGGGTTGCTCTTCAGAGGGTCAGTGTGAACTTGTTGGACTGAAGGACCTGTTTCCATATCGTAGGAAATCTAATCAATCTTGGGGGAGATTCAGGGCCAAAGGGTACTTATTTAGTTATTACTTATGTCTAAGAATTCCCAATTTTTGTAAGATAAAGAGGAATATTTCCCCTATTGGTAAGAGCTTTACACTGTATTGAACCAGGGACTGTACCTGTCCGAGGAGTGTTTAATGGAGACAGTGTACAGGAAGATTTACTCTGTATTTAAACATGTACATTGCCCATCCTGGGAATGTTTGCTGGGGCCAGTGTAGAGCAATTATTCCAAAATTTCTTATGTCTGCAATCCCATTTTTCGGCTTGAAAATTATCATGACCCCTTAATGAGAACTGAGTGGAGGAGGGCAGCAGCTCAGCTGTTACAACTGAGTTCGATCTTCATGGCAACCATTGCTGCCTCAGAGCTCACAACCCCAACATTTCAGCTTGTGCTGCTACTTGGGGGTCCAACCTTTACTTTGGGAAGTCCTTCTATTGAAGGACCTTTACTTTGTGACTCCATGCTGTATCTGTCCTGGGAATGTTTGATAGGCACAGAGTAGAGGAAGCTTGTGCTATCCCTATCCTGGAAGTGTTAGAATGGGACTGTAAGAGAGCTTCACTCTATATCTAATCCTGTGCTACACCGGTCTTGGGACTGTTTGATGGGGACAGTTAGAATGAGCTTCATTCTGTATCTAATCCTGTGCCGTACCGGTCATGGGAGTGTTTGATGGTGATAAGGCTTTATTCTATATCTAACCACATGTTGCATATGCCCAGGAAATGCTTCATGGAGTTCTCTTTAACACACATTCTGCATTCTCTGCATTTTTAAATGATATTTCTGTGTGTGAAAAATCAGTAAAATGTTCCATTCCTCACAGGCACCCTTGCTGCATTTTTAAAAAATGCACAGTGGGGTCACTTAACAATTCTCTATTTACTCCTTTTCAGAGTCAACGGCAGTTTCTACAAAAAGGCCTCCTATTGCTGGTAAGAATCAGTTAATGTGGACCACCTTTACATGTCAGGCAATACAGATTAAATCATAGAATCATAGAGACATTGAGCTATACAGCTTGGAAACAGATCTTTAGGATCAACTTGACCATGCCAACCAGATTTCCTAAATTAATCTAGTCCCATTTCCCAGCATTTGGCCCATATCCCACTAACTGAGCTGAAAATGTGTTGCTGGAAAAGCGCAGCAGGTCAGGCAGCATCCAGGGTGATTCTCCTGTTCCTTGGATGCTGCCTGACCTGCTGCGCTTTTCCAGCAACACATTTTCAGCTCTGAACTCCAGCTTCTGCAGCCCTCACTTTCTCTCCATATCCCACTAAACCTTCCTATTCATATACCCAGCCTTTCAAATGTTGTAATTGTACCAGTCTCTTATCACTTCCTCTGGCAGCTCATTTCATATACACACCACCCTCTATGTGAAAAAGTCACCCCTTAGGTCCCTTTCAAATTTTCCCCCCTCACCTTAAAACTGCTGCAAGATATTTGTAAAGATTTATCCTTAGAACACATGAATGTGCAATTTCCTGAGATCTCATTAAAATTACCTCATTCTGCTTGTTGTGTATTAAGCCTCTGAATTAATATATTAGCACTGTGAGAATAAGGCTGGTGATTGTCAGAGAATTGTCCAAATACAAATAGAGGCTACACATAGATCTTGTGAAATTGACAAACACTGGTTTAATCTCACGATATCGTGGGGAAGACAAACTGACTGGACTGATACAAAATGAATACTTTGCACAGTCAGAACATAGAACAGTACAGCACAGAACAGGCCCTTCAGCCCACGATATTGTGCCGAACATTGATCCTCATGTAAGGTAAACCTAATGTACGAACCCTCAAATTTCTGTGACCATATGCATGTCCAGCAGTCTCTTAAATATATCCAATGACCTCGCTTCCACAACTGCTGCTGGCAACGCATTCCATGCTCCCACAACTCTCTGCGTAAAGTTAAGTCAAGGATTTTGTTCCCTGAGCTTCAGATACAGACAGTTCTTATAGAGTTACAGTAGTGAAATATTAATTATAAGACAATGCAGTTTCGATTACAGTTAATAGAAAACAATTGTTTGTCCAGCAGTATCCATCAGTTAACAATTGTAACAGGAGGTTTAGCTCATCTACAGAAACAGGTGCTAATGGCTAGCATCCTGGCTTCAATAAGTCCTGAGGGTAGTGTTCATTCTTGTCAGCTATCTTGGTGCCACCTAATCTGTGTTGGCTTTGTGCAGATTGAGTACCTGGGGAGACAGAGAATGCCCTTGGGACTTCAGGAGCAGTGATACTATTGAGAGGTCTAGGTAGTGTATTCCTTCAGTTGGGGAAACTGCTTCGGTAATGTCTCGTTTCACGGTTAGTTCCTGGGCTGAGTGTAGTGGCATTATGGGTAGGCTCTGTTTAGCTAAGAACAGACACGGTTTCTGAGAGCAAGTGGTGGGCAGGCAGAGTGGTTTGTTTTTTCTCCCACAGTGGTCTTGGAGCTGAGAATAGTGTAAATCCAGGATCTGTTTTTGGTAACTAATTTTTTTTGGTCAGTATTTTCGTTTGTTTTCTTTCTCTGACCTTCATAGTCTTTAACCTTTTCTTTCCCTTTTGAAATAGGACTTGGTGTGCTTGCCCCTAAACACACCATGAAGTGCTATTCTTAAATGATTTGCAGCATACTCTGTTTAGGCTTGTAGCAAAAATGATAGTTGATTCAATCTCCAAGGCATAGTTCACAATAGATCCACACAGCACCAGGTAGACAAGGAGAAAGAAGACTAAAGGAAAAGCTACAATAACAAATTACTTTAAAAATGACATTGACTTACTGGACTCTGATTCATGTGAATCAATGTCCAGTGAAGTTTTGAAGTTGACTAATTCTTACACTAGGCTTCCAGTTCTAGAATCTTCAACCAGTAGAAATTGTTTATACTTATCTACTCTCTTTCCCTATTAATATCCTGAAGAACTTGATTGGATCACCCTTTAACCTTCTAAATTCTAGAGAATGAAAGGCCTAATTTATTTAACTTTTCCTCAAACGTAACCTCTGAATTCGAGATACCGTCAGTGTGAATCTGTATTTAATTCCTTCCGGGACCAAAACATCCTTCCTGAGATGTGGGTGTCCAACTCTGCTCTTAACAATATAAGTGGGTTATAACTGAGGTTTTGTATAACTGCAGCATAACATCTGCTTCCTTATACTCCAGCCCTTTGGATGTGAAGGACACCATTCCATTAGCCTCCATGACTATTTTCTGCACCTGTTTGTTAAAGAACTGTGTACTTGAGCCCCCAAATCTCTTTGGACATCCATTGCATTTAACTTTGTGCTTTCTGAAAGAAAAATACCTGATCTATATTTTATCAGTTCGAAATTGATGACTTTACGCTTGTTTATTATTAAACTCCATCTGCCACAGCTCTGCCCATTCACCTAATTTATCAATGTCCTGTTGTAAGTTTATGCTGTCATCAAAACGGTCCACAATGCTGCTTAATTTTTTTTTGCCAGGAAATTTGACATTTTCTGCCATTATCCAAGTCAGTAATGAATATTGTGAATAATTGAGGCTCCAACACAGATTGGGACAAAATTACTCACATCCTGCCAATTTGTGTACTTACCCATTATTCCAACTGTTTCCTGCCACTCAAACAATCTCCTATTCTTGTCAGTAACTTGCCCTTAATTCAGTGGGCTTCTACTTTAGCTAAACGTCTTGTGTGCAATTTTATCACAAATCTTCTGGAAGTCCTGGTCTGTAATTACCTGGTTTTCCCTGTCACCCTTCTTAAAGAGCAGAGTGATATGAGTAAATTTCCAAGTATAAAGGTAGAAAGGTTACATTGAACCTGTATAACGTTCTAAGTCAACCTCAATTGGAATGTTGGGTCCAGTTCTGGTTGTCACACTTTCAGAAGTACGTGTAGGTGTTTGGGTGTTGAAAGGATTCATAAGAATGCTTCCATGGATGAGGAACTTAAGTTATCAAGGAAGACTGGACAAGTTAGGATTAATTTCTTCGGAGACACAATGGTATTCAACAGTCATGGACAGAGTACATAGGGAGAAATTGTTCAAGGACTACCATGTGCGGTTTTAGTCTTCCTTACTTAAAAACAGATATAAATGTAGTTTGGAGCAGGTTCACTTGACTGATACTTGGACAGGGGCAGTGGTTATCTTATTGGAAAAGGTTGGTCACATATCCTTTGAGTTTAGGGGAATAAAAGATGACCCTATTGACACACAAGAAACTGAGAAAACTTAACAGAGTATACTGTAACCTGAAAGGATATTTCCCCTGAGGAAGACAGTAAAACTAGGAATGTGTTTTTTTTTAAAGAAAGGGCTCTTCCATTTATGATGAAGATGGAGAAAAATGATTTCCTGGAGGGTCATGAGTCTTTGCCTCCAGTGCACTCTTAGGAAGGAAGTTCCAAAGTCATTGAATATTTTTAAGGTACAGGTAGATGGATTCCCAATTGACAAATGAGGTAACAAGGGAATACGGTAAGTGGAATAGTATAGTTGAGGCTATAATCAGAATAGCCATGATCTAAAAGAATCAAATAGTTGTTACGGTGCGAAGGGAGGTCATTCAGTTCATTGCACCTGCACTAACTCTGTGAGCATTGTGAGTTAGTGTCATTCTCCTGCCTTTTTTTCTTTACACTGCACATTAGTTAAATGGAAATAATCATCAAATGCCTCTTGGTGGCCTAAATCCAACCTGCCTCCACCACACTCAGGTCAGAGTTGCTTCGTTTGCAAAACTGTGCCCTCTGATGGTCGGTCTATTAGTAGGATTTTTTTCCTTATCTGTTCTTTCCATTTCTCTTGCTGTACGTCAGTTGCCTAGACAACTGGTTTGTGAAGCAGAGTGATGCCTACAGTGTGGGCTCAATTCATATGTTGGCTGAGGTCATCATGGATGTCCCACCTTGTCAACCTCACCCCCTCATCTGAGGATTGGTAACCCTCAGGTTACACTCACCAGCAAAAATTTCTCTGTAATGAAAGCAGCCCTGTGGTACTCAGGAACTATGGCGACTTTATCTTTTACCTAGATTTTGAAACTTTCTATTAAAGCTCCCCTAGGCCATCTCATCTCTAAGGACAACAAGTGCCAACTTCTACAATCTATCCTCATAACTAAAGTGTCTCATCCCTGGAACTATACTGATAAACATTCCCTGCTCTGCCTGTGTATCCTCATCCTTCCTAAGAATTGCACAGAATACTGCAGCTGAGGTCTAATCAGTATCCCATATAGGTTTAGCATAACCTCCTTCTTTTTGTATTCTGTGCCCCATTAACAAGGCCTTGAATGGTCACTCTGACTCTAAGGGCCAAATGGCCCACTCTTCCTTACTCATCAATCCATATGTTCATATCGAGAACAAAGTGGCACAGATTTAAAGTAACTGTTTACAAAAAAGCAAAAATGACACAGCAAGTGGCTAACGTGCGTAAAGGTGGTAGTTGCACATTCAACTGAAATATAATTAGGACTAATCTCAAAGCAAAGGGAATACAGGGTTATGGAAAGAAAACAAAGGATTTGGTTTCAGCAAATTGTGCATTTGGAGAGCTGGTGCAAACACAACAGACAGAATGTCCTCCTGCAATGAAACATTTCTACAATTTTTAAAGAAATCTTGCTCAAAGGCAGTTCAATTCAAAAGTTGGATTCCTACCAGAAGTCCCAGGTGCCTTCAGCTTTCAGTTCCACCCTTAAATTGGAAGAGGACAGCATTATAGCAAGAAGGATATTTCCCCACAGGGAGAGGTATTGAACAAGGTTCCGCATGGTAGACTGGTTAGCAAGATTAGATCACATGGAGTCCACGTGAAAGCCAGCCATTTGGATTCAAAATTGGCTAGAAAGTTGAAGATAGAGGATAATGTTGTTGTTTTTGGTCACAGGAGGCTGCAAGGATCAGTATTGGGTACACTGCTTTTTGTTATCTATATTAAAATTCTAATCATTTATATAAAGGAATGGTTAGTACATTTGCAGATGACACCAAAATTGATGGTGTAGAAGACAGTGAAGAAGGTTATCTTAGAGTGTAATGGGACCTTGATCAGATGGGCAAATAAGCCAAGCAGTGGCAGATGGAGTTTAATTTAGATAAATGTGAGGTGCTGCATTTTGCTAAGGTGGTCCGACGGAAGTAGGGGAGGTGGGTGGCTGTTGCCAAAGAGATCTTGGAGTTCAGGTTCATTGTTCCTTGAAAATGGAGTCACAGGTAGACAGCATAATGAAGACAACGTTTGGTATGCTTGACTTAATAGGTCAGTGCATTGAGTATAGGAATTGAAATGTCATGTTGTGATTGTACAGGACATTGGTTCGGCCACTTTTGGAATACTGCATTCAATTCTGGTCTCCCTGCTGTGGAAAGATGTTGTGAAACGTGAAAGGATGCTGAAAAGATTTACAATAGTTTGGAGGGTTTGAACTGTAGGGAGAGGCTGGGGGTATTTTCCCTGGAGCATCAGAGACTGAGTGATGACCTTATAGAGCTTTATAAAATCATGAGGAGCATGGGTAGGGTAAATAACCGAGATTTTTTTTTTCTCAGGATAGGGGAGTCCAAAACTAGACAACATAGATTGAAGGTGAGAGGGAAAGATTTAAAAGTGACCTGAGAGGCAATGTTTTCATGCAGGGGGTGCTACGTATATGGAACAAGCTGCCAAAGGAAGTGGTAGAGGCTGGTACAATTATATTTAGAAGGCATCTGGATGGGTACATGAATAGGAAGGATTTAGAGTGATATGGGCCAAATGCTTGCAAATGGGACTAGATTAACTTAGGAAATCTGGTCAGCATGGACAAATTTGATCAAAGGATCTGTTTCCATGCTGTATAACTCTATGCATAGAGTCTAAAATCACAAATCCTTCCTCTTGAATTGAGCATCATCGATAACAACCAACAAAGAATCAAGAATCTGAGTAGACATAACTGGCTGAAGAAAAGTTCAAATGTCAGCAATCGGTAAATAAGAGTGAGAGTGGAATTTCCCCCGTTACTAAAGAGTTGCAGTGTTTTGTATGAAGATTCTCTGTGTCAGCAACCTGTGCTTCATCTAGCTTTCTGTTTATCCAGGGAAGACTCATAGGGGGAGCAGTGGTGGAATGCTGATAGTCATCATCATTGTGTGCATCATTCTTCTTGCGTTCCTGGGTGCAATCCTGTACTTCCTGTACAAAAAAGGCAAGATCCCCTGTGGTCGCTCAGGGAAACAAGACATGTAAGTCTCCAAGCTTTTGTAAGAGTGGATGTGAGTGAATATATATGTGAGCAAAAAATAAATTTATGAGAGGATGTGTGTGAAAATATGTTGTCACAACCAACTGAGGTAGTGTCTTCAAAATAAAGTCACACTATTCGAGTTGTTGTGAAATGTGAAAAGAATTCAGACTATCCAAAGCCCTTGAATCAGTTGACTGATGAACTCAGGTTTAAAGAAAATGATCAGGTTTCTGAACTTAATCAACGAGAAAAGAATTTAGTTGTGAACAAATTGTCTTTAATTAATAACAAAAAGGAAATAGGAATTACTACCTTAACTCATTAATCTACCAATTCAAGTCCCCTTTCACTGATAGACAGAGACAAAAACAAATACTAAGGGTGGAAAATGGAAACTAAATTGGGAAAACACAGTTTGACTGCACCTGTCTCAACCACAGGAATTGATGAATTGTTTCTTCCACAAAATCAGTAGGGAATATGAGTCGAAGGCAAAGATATCTAAATTTGATTTGGCGAAGTTGAGTGAGGACAGTACAGTACACATGGCAGGACAGTACAAAGTGGCTATGTGATTATGTACACTTCCCTGTGAAGAACAGTATTATTTAAATGGTGATATGTTGAAAGTGTGGATGTACAAACTGATGTGGGTGCCTTTGTATACAAGTCAATGGAAGTAGACAGACAGATGCAACAAGCAATTAGGAAGCCAAATGTTATAATATCCTTCATTGCAAAAGGATTTGAGTTCAGAAATAGGAGTGTCTTTACTGCAGTTATACAGGGCCTTCATTAGACCATACATGAAAGATTGTGTGCAGTTTCAATCTCTCTGCCTAAGACAGGATTTACTTGCCATTGAGGGAACACAATGCAGTTTCAATAGGCTGATACCAAAGATAGCAGGACTGTCCTAAGAAGAGAGGTTGGTTGAAATTCACAAGTTTGGAAGGATGCAAAGAGATCTGATAAAAACGTGTAAAATTTTAACAGAGCTGAACGGACTAAAGCCAGGGAAGTTATTTTCCTGATTGGGGAGTCTAGAACCAGGGGACAAAATCTCAGGTTACGGAGAAGTTAATTTGGGACTATGATGAGGAAAGGTTTCTTCACTCAAAGGGTAAAAAAAACCACAGTTTTCACCACCACACACGGCTGTGGAGGTCCAGTCACCGAATATATTTGAGATTGATACCTTTAAACTCTAGAAATTTATCTGAGGGTAAGTGAAGAAAACATTGAATGGCAGATCAGATTCAAAGGCTGGGTGAACTCTCCTGCTCCTTGAAGTTTATTTCAATTCCTTTTAGTTCTTTGGTTGTTGACACAAGGTTGTTTTGCATACTGATGTTCAGTCTTTCACTCGTTGACAAAGTAAATTCTCAACCAATGTTTTATTCCTCCTTCAACAGGGATTTTTGAGAAGGTAAGTGGAAGCCACTCAGCTGCTACTGGACACTTTCTGGTACCTCCACACAGAAAAAGCAGAGAAGTTTTTTGTTTGCAGACTAGAGGCTTCTCTGTTGCAGTGGCCCCAAGAGGTTCCTGGTTAACAGCCAATCAAAATATGATTGTCAGCTATTATTTTTAAAACTACAGCCATTTCTTTGCATAGTCCCCTTGATTTAAAGTAGTTTTTTTCAACCCATATTTATAAATAAAAGGAAATAAATAAATATGGTATTTACAGAACATGTGTCTGAGAAAGGAGCAATGAGTATGAATGATGTACAAGAGTATGTCAGAGACCATGTCAATAAACTAATTTATGTACATAGCTTAGTATGTATAATTTGTTGCAAATGCATATGATTGGATGATTTAAACTCGTACATGTTCAATGTTCCACATTGCTCCTCACTCCGCACAATATTCGGTTCCAACCTGAAGTCAGGCCGTCCCAGGTTGCCATTGGTAAATTAACAAACGATTTTGTTTAGCACACGGACAGATGTTCATGACGATGTTGTTGTGGAAGTTAAGAATGACCAGAAGGTGCCAGAAGAGACTGTGCTTCTACAAGGAGTCAATGGAGAGAAGAAATTGCCCAATGACCAGGTTAGGGAACTAAAATGCTTTCGAGGAATCGTGTAACAAAGTGGCTTTGTACAGGCACACACTATCATTTCAGACCTTGATGTTTCGTTATAGTACATGGTTATTTTGGCAAGAATGGCATTTGTTGGCCATCTCCAATTGTGCTTGAACAGAATGGCTTGGAAGCCATTGCAGAAAGCATTTAAGCGTCAACCAATTTCTGTGGATCTAGATACAGGGAAGACCAGAAAGCAAATTTCCTTCTCTAAAGTATATTCATTAATTAGATGGGGTTTACAACAATGATTGTTTCACAGTTATTACAGTCAATTCCACATTTATGCGATTCATGATCCACATATGACCAAGCACATGTACCAATCCGAATCTATACTGAATGCAGGTGTATACACCAGATCTAGTCAATACCTAAGGAGACACTGCTACTGATTGCAGCAAATTAATTACCAGTATTCAATAAAAATGAAGGTACCTGTATGATTGTTAATAATGTGTATCACATACTGTTAGGTTTACATTGACATCCTGCTGTTCTGTGGTGTTACAGGGTAAACCCGCCTGCTTATTTAAAACCAGCAACACTGAAAAGATCTGTCCCATGCAATAATCTGTGAAAATTCGAGAGGTCAAGAACTATTTAAAGTAAAAATTAACAACTTTATTTTTTAAAAGTATAACAGAGAATAATTAACTAACAACTACTTACAACTCCTTCCTCAAACCTATCCCTCTATAATACTAGTTCGATAAAACCCCCGATTAAGATTTACAAAACAAAACTTATCTCAAAGCCAGGCAGCTTACAGTTTTCTCTGCATACCTATCTTCTTTGTTTCTTCTTGGGGATTCTGCATCCCTGGTTACTGATCAATAAAGGTATCTTTAAGAGAGCTATTTTTCAGGCAGTCATTTTACATGCTAGTGGCTTGGCAGTTCTCCTCCTAACTGTGTAATTTTCCCTGGTCTTATACCCCCAAAGCATTGGATTGTGTCATTGGCTTTTAAGATTGTCAGTTTACTAAATTCAGACTGGATTGGAGCTTAGTATTTTTCAGGGTATAATTTAAACTGATTGGCCTAATTCAAATCTGTTTTATTGTTTCCAGGCAACCAGCTACCCTAGCTACCCCAGTAGCTGGAGCACATGTTACATTTATCTTATTGAGAACACTTGGTGCTGTCACTGCTAGCTTTTAACTCTCTTAAAGGTACAGTACACCCACATCTTCATAACAATGGTGGCTCAAAAACTTTAGAATCAGGCACAGTTTGAGTTTCCCAAAATAAAATGCTTTAAAATCCTTTCCTCTGATTAACTCAAAATCTTGGTGTGTTCTTTTGGTGGCTGTCATTTTTTTTAAAAGCAGATACTTCTCCATGTTTTCTGTACACTGAGGATAATTGAGAATATTTTACCTATTGAGATCTTCCTAACAGTCCAAGGATTCATACAAATCTATGCCACAAATAAATCTTAAGTAAAGAACTCTCAGGATTTGTAGTAAAGGCAAGGAAATGGAGTTGACGTGCTGATCAACTACAACCCCACTGAGTGGCAGAGCAGACTCAGCTTTGTTTTATTCCCATGTCACAGTATATCTCTGACAGTCAAACAGTAAGACTTAATGTTAACATGTTGTATTGTTTTCTGTTCTTTTTCTGGAGTGAAGAGAGATGAAGCAATATGCAATCCTGTTGAATGAAGATAAATAACCACAGTGCTCCCAGCCTAACCAGACCACATGGATATGACAGTGACATGAAACGTTTTTGCCTTTAGAAGCGCTGCACATGCTCCTACACTGAAGCAGTTTCAATAATGCTGGAGCCTTTCTTTCACTGGAAACCACTCAACACTTTACTGAAATGAACACATGGCCTATCATTCCCCTTAACATTCCCACTGTCAAACTGGGTGTTTTCTGTTTGATCTCTGCAACTGCAGGTTACCTCTCAGCTATATATTTCTGCTCAAATTGTATGCTGTCACATCAGTTACAGAGTACAAAATGCCTGTCCAGGCTTCATCCCCTTGACACAGTTGAAAAGGAAATTCATGTTACTTTTCTGTACAATTCTTATAAATTCCTTTTAATCACAACAATTTATAATTGAACATTTTGATGAAGAATGTGTATTAAAAAGCATCCAGATTAGAAAGTGTTGTTCAAAGGGGAAATCATCAGGACTGTGTTAGTATAGTTCTAACTAACTGCAGACAGGGATGTTCATACCATGACTTGGATTAGAGATTACATTTCTCATTAGTTGTGTAATTGACATTAGGAAGCATGATATGACATATTTGTACATATTTTAATCAATATCCCCACCTCTCATCAGGAGAAATAGTTACAATGATAAAAGTATTTTTTTGTAGGTTTCAGCTGCAGTCTGTATTCAGTATCCAACACATCACAATTTGGCTGGACGAACTTCAGTCAGTGTTATGGGTAAACAAGGGTTTTTATTCATAGTGCTTTGCAAAAGAAACGTCAATGTTAGTAACATCAGGAATTTTTAACTAAATCAACAGAATCCAGAAATTGTTTATTTGGATAGATTTTCTGTTAGAAATGCTGATCACATATTGATAATGGCATTTGCTCTCTGCTGAGTCCAAACCAAATGCACTGCACAATAGGTAATTTTTACTCTATTTCAACATCAGTAGCTCTCCTCTAAATGTAAACTCCAGAAATAATGATTTGATTGTAGTGCAGAATTTACAGCATCACCAAACCTTCATCCAGTTACAAGCACAAGTCCTTGGTTTCTGTCTGGTCGGACACATCTTCCATTGAAAATAATGTGAATTCATTTTCAAATTAGTGATCTGTTTGAGATGTTACACATTCTCTTTCATGATCACTTGATCCTTAAATTTTTTACAAGAAACAACTTTTCTTGAAAGGAATAGGAAAGCGTGTGGTTCTCACTGTGACTATGACGTAACAATAATGCTAGCTTTTGTTTCTCACTGCATTGTTCGGTAGAGTATTTCCAGCATTTTATGTTTGTAGTCGCCATAAGGGAGCAGAACACATGGGTATAGAAATTTTCCTTTTTAACGTCCAGGATATGTTTCTCCAAACTTGGGAGCTCAGCCAGCTCCACACCAAAGCACCAGGGCTAGATGATTGCATTCTGTCCATTTGCCTATAAGTCAAGATGTTGTGTTCTTAGTTTAGCTTGTAAAGAATTTGCATTGTTTAAATCAAACAGGACATCTTTTAGTCCTGTTTCTTCTGCAGGCTGTCTGCAGCAATCAACGCCACTGAACATCCTCTCAACTTTCAACTTCCCCACTTAAAGAACAATTTGGTTACTTTCTACTTTGCAAATACTGACTCAGGTTTTTTTTGGCTGTTTCACATCAGAGGCAACATTAAAAGCAGCAACTAACAAAAGTCTCACTCAGTGACCAAAGCATTGGCCTGGAGTTAGATTGCATGAAATGTTAGACCCTAGTGCACAAAAAGGGCAATATTTCCTGTCATATACTCAGTGTATAGCGAGATAAATTGTTGAGTGGTGTGGGTATGTGAGTGGAGAAATAAAATGTAGGAATAATTTCCTTCAAAGCGTTCTTGAAGGGTGTGGAATCCTGAGAACTTAGTTTTGGTTTATCCTTCTGGTAACCCCAGTGCTGCTCAACTCCAGTACTCAGAGCATCATACATGGCAGAAGATCCCAGTTCAAATTGATGAAGACCAGTTACTATTCTACAACTTTCCCTATTAATCCTATTTTATTTCAAATGATCTGCCTTCCCCCACAATGCAGATTACTGCATTCTATTTGCTTCCTTTCTTACCTGTATTTGAGAACTGTGCAGTCAATGAACACTCCACGCTCTTTTTTTCATGATCATAACGAGTAATAGATGGGGAAATAAAATAAAAACAAGTGCTGACGAAACACTTTCTCCACAAATGTTGCCAGACCTGCAGCATTTCTCCAGCACTTGCCATCTTTATTTCAGATCTCCAGCATCTGCAATACTATACTTTTATTGAATGCATGGAAATCTTCTCTAAAGTCCTCAAATGGTGATCATAGCACCACAAAAATCTAAGACCCCTCTATGAAGCTGGTTCTGACTTCCAAAAGTTTAATATTGGATTTGAGGATCAAAGAAAGCATTAGAATGATGTAGAGCATCACTTGAGAATGAGTTGTGTCTCACTTTCATGCTGCCATTGCTGCAGAAAATTGGCCATCTCTGACTCATTTGGAAGGGAGGCACATAAACATATTAACTCATCGCTGTGCTAAAGTTAACTTGCTTGCTTGTTATTTATGTTGAAATTTTAACAACATTGTGACAGATGCTGAAGCTGTGGCTGGATCTTTCAATATACATAAAATTAATTAGTTAAAATTATATTGTACACTATTTGAACTGTTGCAGAATTAGTGTAATGCCACAGAAAGTGCTTCATTTAAATAGAGTGAAGCCCATTAATTAGAAAGCAACTAGGTGACCCTGTGGGCAGCAGGGTAGGCGGTTTTGGAGTCAATGAAACAACAGTAGTCACCCCATTATTTTTCTCGAGTGGTGGGATATCCTGACAGGCATTAGCAAGTACCCCTCACATTTACATATTTTCTGATTGGTGAAAATAGTGTGCCCTCCCATTATAGGGACACCCCAGGGAGCTGGGACCACCTCATTCTTTTAAAGCTTAGGTTTTTTTTCTATTCATGAGCGTCACTGGCTAGGCCAGCATTTACTGCCTATCCCTTGTTGCCCAGATGTCAGTTAAACGTCAATCACATTGCTGTGGGTCCAAAGTCACATGAAGACAGACCAGGTAAAGATGAAAGCTTCCTTCCCTAAATGGTATTAGTGATGACCATGAAACCATTGCTGAATGTTAGAAAAACACCTGGTTCACTTGACCCTTAATTCCAGATTTTTAAGTGAATTCAAATTCCATTATCTGCCAATGGCAGGATATGACCGCAGGTCCCCAGAACATTATCTGGATCACTGGATTAATAGTCTAGTGATAAAACCACTAGGCCATTTCCTCCCTGAGTGAGAAAATCATTTCCTTCATTGTTGGGTCAGTTCATTATTGGACCTAAAATCCATAGCTGGATGTAGACCCTTGCTTCCGGCTTGAAACTACCAACAACACTAAGGTATTGAGCACATCTAGCTGTGCAAGGTCAGCTCTGCACAGATAAGTGTTAGGAGCTACCATTACTGACCCATAGTGGATATACAGGTTGCTCTAAACTACATTTTTTGAGGCTCTAATGCAATTCCTAAAGCTACCTGCCCAGCCTCGTTCAATTGAAGTACTTTGTCTTATGTAAATTTGAAATAAAAACTGTGACTGACTGTTTTTTATGACTTGCAAAGAAAATGCTAAATAAAATATTGTTGCAAATACCTGACATGATTTGTTGCACTCTGCAATCTCTAAACATTCTAATGGATATAATAAATAGAGTTTTTTTTTATTGTACGTGGACTATAATAGACAATTAACGGACCAAAGAGCTGGATGTCGAAGCTTGTCAAGTTAGTATCATCATTCCTGCTCTTTCTTCCTCTTATTTCCAACAATAGTAATCATTTACAAAATGCAGTTAAGAGATAAGATTTACTCCTGGATAAGTCATCTGCTTTATCAGTCCAAGACCAAGCATTGTTTACTGGAGAGATTCCAGAGAAAAATACAAGACAGCAGTTTAATTGGAAGGCAAAGGTAGAATTGGAATCAGTTTAGTTGAGTCAATAGTGTGATGCTGGAAAAGCACAGCAAGTTATGCAGCAACCCAGGAGCAGGAGAATCAATGTTTTAGACAAAAGCCATTCATCAGGAATGATTCCTGATGAAGGGCTTTTGCCTGAAATGTTGATTCTGCTGTTCCTCGGATGCTGCCCGACCCACTGTGCTTTTCCAGCACCACACTCTCGACTCTAATCCCCAGCATCTGCAGTCCTCACTTTTGCCTTCAGTATAGTTTAACAGAGTACAGATTTTACTGCTGCATAATTGGGTTATCATCTGTTTGAATTTCTTGCAGCTGGGTTTACACATTCTAGCAACAGCATTTCAACCCAAATGGGAGATGAACTTTGTCTAAAAATTCCTACAGTACATTTGTTCAGTCATGAGAGTTAGTGTAAAAGCATTAAGGCTGAACTTGCTGCACTGAAATGAATAGGACTCTTTCTTTTTGAAATAGTCAGCGGCCGCTCAGGTCTCAGAAACCCTAGCCTTTTGGCAGCAGAATCATTTACCCGATGATCCTACGTCTACATGAATAGCAACTGAATTCACGGGATGGGAAGAGAGACAAAACTGGCAGAGATTCAAGTAGCTTTTGATCCTAAACCATGAGTAACTAAATGTTACTATTATTAGGCAGTCATTGGCAAAGTAAGAATTCAACAAAATGCAGCTAATCCAGTACGATAAAGCACCTAAACAAACACTTCTCTATAACTAAGAAGCAGTATCACAATAGCAAATCTCAATTTAAACTTCTCTGGTATGTTTCTAAGTTACTGCCTTTCTCATTCTAAATATGGAGGTATTATCATTGATCAAACTTGGATTCATTTCAATCCCAATTGAATAGACTTCCTTTCCATGTGTTATTTTTCAGAATTACCATTTGTTCACTTATTTTAAGTAAACCTATTGTTTGTTTCGCAAAATCTTTCTGTGTGGGAAAACACAAAGGAAAATCTCAATACTGAATCATCAATTCATTCAATCTTTTAATTCTTTAATTTCAGGGTACAAATACCCTAAACCTCAATGATGGGGTGGTCCAACACGTCAGTACAAAAGAACAAAGAATATTTACAGCCCAGGAACAGGCCCTTCGGCCCTCCAACCCTGAGCCGATCTAAATCCACTGTCTAAACCTATCACCCAATTCCTAAGCATCTGTATCCCTCTGCTCCCCACCTACTCATGCATCAGTCCAGACGCACCTTTAATGAATCTACGGGCCTGCCTCTACTACCTCTGCTGGCAACACGTTCCAGGCATCTACCACCCTCTGTGTAAAGTACTTGCCTCGTATATCCCCCTTAAATCTTTCACCTCTCACCTTGAAACTATGACCTCTCGTTATTGGATCCCTCACCTGGGGACAAAACTTATCTCTATCTACCCTTTCTATACCCTTCATGATTTTGTTGACCTCAATCAGGTCCCCCTCAATCTCCTTTTTTCAAATGAAAACAATCCTAACCTACTCAACCTCTCTTCATAGCTAGCACCTTCCATACTAGGCAACATCCTCATAAACCTTCTCTACACCCTCTCCAAAGCATCTACATCCTTTTGGTAATGTGGCCACCTGAACTGTACACAGTATTCTAAATGCGGCCGAACTAAAGTCTTATACAATTTTAACATGACCTGCCAGCTCTTATACTCAATACCCCGTCCGATGAAGGCAAGCATACCATATGCCTTCTTCGCCACTCTATCCACCTGTGCAGCAACCTTCAGGGTACAATGGACCTGAACTCCCAGATCTCTCTGCTCATCAACTTTTCCCAAGGCTCTTCAGTTTACAGTATAGTTCGCTCCAGAATTAGACTTCCCAAAATCACCTCACATTTGCCAGGATTGAACTCCATCTGCCACTTCTCTGTCCAACTTTCCAGTCTATCTATATTTTCCTGTATTCTTCGAGAGTCCCCTATGCTTTCTGCTACTCTAATAACATTCATGACATCTGCAAACTTACTGATCAGACCAACAGTGCCCTCTTCCAGATCATTTATGTATATCACAAACAACAATGGCCCCAGCACTGATCCCTGTGGAACACCACTGGTCACCTTTCTCCATTTCGAAAAACTCCCTTCAACTACAACTCTTCAACTTGTAGAAGGGAAAGCATTTGCATCAATTTTCAGTCAGAAGTGACGAGTGCATGATCCATCTCAGCCTCTTGCAGAGGTCTTCAGTATCACATATCAGTCTTCAGCCAATCTGATTCACTACATGTAGTATCAAGAAGTGGCAGGAGGCATTGCACAACGACTATGGGCCCTGATAACATTTCGGCAACAGTCCTGAAGATTAGCATTCCAGAAACTGCTGCATCCCTAGCCAAGCTGTTTAAGTACAGGTATAATAGCATCTAGGAGAAAGTGGGAACTACAGATGCTGGAGATCAGAGTCAAAATGTGTGGTGCTGGAAAAGAACTGCTGGTCAGGCAGCAGAGGACCAGAACAGTCAATGTTTCAAGAATAAGCTCTTCATCAGGAAGCACCACATTTTTTGACTATAATAGCATCTATCCAACCACATGAAAAACTTGTCAGAGTACCTCTGTGTCATAAAAAAGACAAATCCAAACCAGCTAGTTCACTGTCCCTTCAGTAATGTGATGAATAGGGTAATCAACAGTGCTATCAAGCAGCAGATGCTTAGCAATAACCTACTTGGTGACACACAGTTTGGGTTCATTCATCGGATTTCATTACAGCCTTAGTGCAGACATTGGAAAAAAAAGCTAAACTCATGAGGTGAGAGTGACTGCCCTTCACATCAAAGCCATATTTGACTGAGTAAAGCATCGAGAATCCCTAGGAAATTTAGACTCAACGGGGATTGGGGGGAAAGGAACTCACCACTGGTTGGAGTCATACTTGGCATAGAGGAATCTGGCTGTTGGAGGACAGTTACCTGAGCTCTAGGACATATCTGCAGGAGCTCCTCAGTGTTCTACCCAACTAGCTTCAGTTACTTAAATAATCTTCCCTCCATCATCAAGTCAGAAGTGGGGATGTTCGCAAATGATTGCACAATGTTCAGCACCATTCATGACTCATCGTGTACTGAAGCACCTCACATACAAGTGCAACAAGGCCTGGACAATTTCCAGGCTTATGCTGACAAGTGGCAAGTAACATTCAACAAGTTTTATACAATGACTATCTCCAGTTAAAGAGAATCTAACGATCCCCTTTACCTTTCACTGGCATTACCATAGCTGAATACCGCACTATCATCCTGGGGATTATTGTTTTTACCAGAAATTGAACTGGACCAGCCATATAAATGCTGTAAGTTAAAAGTCACACAACACCAAGTTATAGTCCAACAGGTTTATTTGGAAGCACTAGCTTTCAGAGCACTGCTCCTTCATCAGGTAGTTCATCATTTATAAATTGTGTCTTATGGTCCTGCTCCACAACTACCTGACAAAGGAGTAGCGCTCCGAAAGCTAGTGTTTCAAATAAACCTGTTGGAGTATAACCTGGTGTAGTGCGATTTTAAACTTTGTCCACCCCAGTCCAACACTGGCTCCTCCACATCATAAATGTTATGGCAAGAGGAGGAAAAAGGCTCGGAATCTTGGAGCAAATAACTTACCTCCTGACTCCCAAAGCCTGTCCGCCATCTGCAAGCAAGGCACACATCAGCAGTATGATTGAATTTTCACCACAGCCAAATATTCACTTCCTCCACCACAAATACACTGGCAAAAGCATGCACCGTCTTCAAACTGCTATCTCTGCAGTCTTCAATTAACTGAAGACAGACTTAGGACTGAAACTCTACTCAACTCTACACAGAGTAACCCAACCACTAGAAATGGAGGAACAGTTATAATTATTGGCCTTGTTAGGGATATATGTATACATAATACACGATGAGAAATTGAGCTATGGAACTGGACATTTCTGGTTTGAAAAGGCTTTATTGTTTAATTGCTTTGAAATAGAAAGTCTGAATGAGAATGGATTACTTGCTATCTTCTGAAAGGCATGTAATTTTGTGAAAAATAGCCAAATAAAAAGGTCTTTTTAAAATAAAGATGCATTTTCATAGAATCCATAAGTACAGAGGGAGGCCATTTGGCCCATCACATCTGCACCAACCATTCAAAGAGCATCCCATAACCCAGCATTTACCATGGCTAACCCACGTCATCTGCACATCCCTGAAAACTATGGGCTATTTAGCATGACTAAGCCACCTAACCTGCATATCTTTGGACTGTGAAAGGAAACCCACGCAGACACAGGAAGAATGTGCGAACTCCACACAGGTTGTTGCCTAAGGCTAGAATCGATTCCAGATCCGTGGCGTGAGCCAACAGTGCTAGCCACTGTGCCAGGCAGCATCCAAAGAGCAGGAGAATCGACAGTTCGAGATAAAGCCTTTCATCAGGAAGACGAGAGTTGTTGGAGAAGTTTGGAGCTGAAAGCAGTGCTCAAACACAGTCAGTAAACATAAATTTTAAAGCAAAACCAGGTAACAGGCTGTGTTGGCTTCCACAAGAACTATCTCCTTGTTCTTTTTTGCTCATTTTTTCAAACTCATATCACTGCAGAACAACCTTGCCTGTGTATGAACGTGAGTATTTCGGATTGGGGGATACAGTTGAATTCTACATAGTAGCTTAAATTGATAAATTCTGCCATTTGTTTAAATTACAAGTTGGGAATTAATAAATGAGTTATTTTCCAGTTTATTGGAGAAACCCAATGATTGTTATCTAGAACAAAAGAAACCAGGATAGAAATTGATCTTTTTGGTGATTAAATAAGACATTTACACTTGGGTACAATTCATGAAAAAGTAGGGTGTGATTTCCAGTGTACTAAGAGTCATAGCAGCTGGACCAATGAGCTAGGAAGGAAAAGGAAAAAAAACTAAACCAATTCCTCAATACAACACTGGAAAGTGCAAGCACCATTTGAAAAGGTGATCATACTGGAATGTGAATTCCATCATGGACCAATAATCTGTCAACATTCAGAATCAAGTTCGCATGAGAAGTAGCCTTTTACATAAAGATTATCTAAAGAGCAGTCTTAACTAACCCAATTAGCGGGGACAGGGGCAGTGTAATTTGAAACTAGTGAATGGTGTTGGCAATGTTTATTTATATTTAAAGACTATGAGAAGGAAGCTAGAAGAGATGGAATTATTGAGACATTTTCTGATCAGGATCATGTAATTTCTTGGAACAGTGTTTAGCAACATGTGGATTGTAAGAGGTAAATGGAAAGTCACTATAGTCTTACCGGACCATAAAGCTGCTCACTCTCTGAGAGATATGACTGGTGGTGGTTTAACCAGAGGGTCACCATGCCTCAGATGAGGGGAGAGGTTGAGAAGGAGAGAGTCCTTCCTGGTGAATAGTAACCCACCTGCTAATTGCCAAAGTCAAGAGTTTGATGTGTGATTTAAACTACCTGCTCTTTTTCTGGAAGAAAAAGTGACCTTGAAGAAGCAGCTAAGCAGAGCAAGGAGATAAGAAATAGGGTTTATTGTTGAGATTGAGGAAAAATCCTGGCTTGGACTAGAAACCTCTAATAATTGTTTTAAACCCCAAAGGCACTGCATAGAGACTGCCCAGAAACTGCAGTCTCTCCTCAAAAATAGGATTTCAGAAGATGACACTGGGAATTTGATAATAGTTTCCAAATACCAGTATTTCTGCCTATCTGGTAAAACCTGAAGTAGTGGCCTGTGACCAATTTTCAAGCGAATCCAAGTTGATTGGAATGAGGACTGACATTTATCAATCTACAGCTGCCAGCAATTCGCCTTGATCACCAGGAAATTCAGGGAATGTAAGAAGTCATCACATTTTATTCTTTGTTTCTCAATTGTGTTTGCAGTGTTCTGCAGTGATTCTTTGGCTCAGAGTTGTTATTTATTCTCTTTTTTGCCTTTTTAAAGGAATAATAACCTTCATCTATGCAAAGATAAAACAAGGCTGAAACTTGCCTTGTTTCAGCTGTATAAGTGTGTTTGTGTAGAATTCCCAGATCACATTTTAGTGGTAATCACTGGTTGCCACTTACTTTCAGAATAAGTTTTGTCACAAAATATCATTTTCAGTTAATTAAATAATGAGCAATGTCTCTTTTATTGTCTCTTTTATTCTGGGTAATACTATAAAACAGTGGAATTGGTCATGTTGGTAACTGAATCGATGATACACCACAGTGATGAGAGTAATGAAGCAGTGGGGCCTCATCAGGCCACTCCTCCTGTCAGTCATAATATTGGCCCCTTCTTGTGTAAAACTGCATTGATTTTTCACAATTTATGCATTAAATGAAGAATCACTTTGAAAACTGCAGTTACCATTGGTAAAGCAAAATAAAAAGCCTAGTATTTAACCTGCGGCCTCAGTCATTTCTAAAAGAACAGATGAAGTTTAATTCTGTGTGAAACAGCTGCTGCTGCTGAGAACTGTGATCAATTAACTGGCATCATAATTACATCGCAGACAGCAGGATGGTGACACATGGGTTCCTTGCAGGAGTAAGTGGCAGTCAGCACCATTGACAGGTGGAATTAGAAAGAGAAAACAGCTATCTGACAACGGAGGTCAAAACAGATGAAGCCTACAACAGTGCTGTTTCCCTATGTTTTCAACAAATGTCTGAATGAAACAATGACTTGGATATAATAAATGAAAGGTTGACAAAGGGGCCTTCACATGGAGTGCATTACCTCCTGCCTCAGTGACTATGACTACTTCCTTCTCCTATGCTGCCATTTAAAAAAAATCTATTTGTGTAGGATGAAAGTAGTGAGAAAGCACCTTATATTGAATGGTGGAGCAGACTTTAAGGGTTGAATTGCCTACTCCTGCTCCTATTTTCTAATTTAGCCCACCAATATTTCAGACCCTGATCTAGCTGGCAATGAAACATATTATCTTGAAGAGTTCTCTGTTAATTTCACAGAATTTTTTTCCTCTGGGAAACTGATGGATCTGTAACTGCTTGAAATGATTACTTAACCAACTATTGAACACCTACTCACCAGGATGCATTCAATAGATATTTGTATTATATTGTCCATATTAATGGTTCAACAATCCAACCACATGCAAGATCTGTGTAGATAGAAGAACCAGTTCATGTAATTAACATTAGACCCACATGTTGTAGCCAACCTGAAGTCTAAATCGGGAAGCCTTCATACTTGTCCCATAATCCGTGAATACACGATTGTAAAGAGTCATCCAAATTTTGTAGCCAACATACCTGAAGTAAACTGAAGGCAGAATCCACTTGAAACTGTAAACTGAGAATGTAAATTTGTTTTTCCTTCCGTAGAACATAACTGTTAATTCTGTACCATTTTGCAATTAACTCATTTAACTTGTAAATGAATCAGATAGCCTGTGGACACATCAACAACTTCAGTACTTGTCCACTAAAATTTCAAAGGGAAAACAAAAGATGCAGGAAATCTGAAGAAGGAAATGCTGGAAATACAAAGATCTGACGGCATCTATTAAGAAAAAAGTTAACATTTCAGGTACAGAATTTCCTGCAGACATGTAAGTTAATCAAGATGTGAAAAAAAAAATGGCGGTCATGCAATCATACAGGTGAATGAGGTTCAGGGAAGGGTGCTAATGTAGAGGTCTTGATAACCAGAGTGAGTATTAGATTAGAATTACAATTATTGTCACGGGTATAAAAATGTGGTTTCTCACATGCTATGCACAAAGTGTTGCCATCTTGAAACAATGAATATAATGAAGTGGGGTGCAAACAAGACAGCTTAAAAGCAACAAAACGACTGCACAGGCTAATGATCAAAGCAACACTAATGAAAGACACTGGAAAAAAGAGAGGGAGAGAGACACCCACACACTGGCATTAAAGATTAATAGAGGAGTTTGGAGGTGAAAAAATAAATTGCTTAGAGAAAGAGAGCGTGAAAAAGAAGTTCCAGTCTAGAAGTGAAGAAATATTGTTCAGTGGAAATGAGAGATGAAAGACAAAAGCAGAAACACATAGCAAGTTGATCCTTTTCCCAGTCACCATCATACAACAGGTTTTATTTCCTTAACAGAATGTTCTTTTCCAGTTGCTATTAATATTTGTGATTCTCAATAAAAGCCCGTACACAAGCTTGTGTGATTTCAGTATGTGTTTAATACATTATTTCACAATAGTACTTTCCATTTGCTATGTCTTAAAACACTTACCAACACAGTAAGAGAGCACTTAAATGAATATAAATTAATTGCACAGAACATCCAGAATCTGCAATGAGGTTAGGAGTTTAAAAAAAATTACATATTGCAAGCACAAAAACCCTGAACAAAGTGAAAGATCGTCCTACATCAGTGCAGAACAAAACAAATTAAAATCTCAGAAAACTGACACATTGCTTGAAATGGGCGCCAAAAATGACCTAAGAAAGCGAGTCTCAACATTCATTTATATCAAAAGCATTGAAGTTCATTTCGTACAGAAGCATTTTCATTAAAATCTTCAGATTACAGTATTCAATAAAAAATACTGACTTAAACATCCTGCAATTCTGTACATTTCTACATTATCACATTAAACATACGAAATTTACAGAAAACCATTTTCTCGGAGGTTATGAGTCAAAGCAAGTGCACATTGGAAAGCTGTTGAGTACTCAAAAGGGCTGATGTAGAGATCTTTTAAAAGCAGGTTCTCCTATCTTCTGATTGTGTTTTATCTGTGTTGGCCTTTCTATCACACAATAGTACTGCCTCAGTCCACCTCTTCCCCCTAACCATATTAATCAGTACCATGGTTGTGAACTATGCCATATCACAGTCAATCCAGCACACTGGCTAACCCAGACTGGAGCACAACTGGATATTCATTTTGAAAATTTGCCCCTCAAGTATTTAGGTCTCCTCACAGATGAAACACAGTCCTGTGCTCAATTTACAGAAAGCAGTTGTTGCTCTAAATAATTTCAACTCAAGGTGTATTGGTGCTCTCCTCATCACACCGACAGATTGTAACCCAATCAGTCTAGCTTTCTCTATTCAGTTCACTTGGTCCCAATTGAAAGAATCTAGGAATTGAAAGATTCAGTTGTCCCAACCATTACTGACTGCTGACTGACTACCATAGCCCAGGCAATTTGATTAGGTTGGTTCAGTTGATAGTTAGTCAGATTTGAGAAGATTTGTAGCTCAGGTTAAGGTTCTGGATGTAGGTTTGCTCGCTGAGCTGGAAGGTTCATTTTCAGACATTAGATTAGATTAGATTCCCTACGCTATGGAAACAGGCCCTTCAGCCCAACAAGTCCACACAGACACTCCGAAGAGTAACCCACCCACACCCATTCCCCTACCCCATATTTACCCTGACTTATGCACCTGACACTATGGGCAATTTAGCATGGCCAATTCACCTGACCTGCACATCTTTTGGACTGTGGGAGGAAACCAGAGTACCTAGAGGAAACCCACACAGACACGGGGAGAATGTGCAAACTCCACACAGACAGTTGCCGAGGCAGGAATTGAATCTGGGTCTCTGGTGCTGTGAGGCAGCAATGCTAACCACTGAGCCACCATGCAGCCCCAATGCGTCACCATACAAGATAACATCTTCAATGAGCCTCCGGATGAAGCACTGGTGGTGTAGCCTGCTTTCAATTTATTCATGTGGGTTACCTTGGGTTGGTGATGTCATTTCCTGTGGTGACATCATTTCATATGGTGATGTCATTTCCTGTTCTTTTTCTCAGGGGTGGTAAATGGGATCCAAGTCAATGTATTTATTGATAGAGTTCCGGTTGGAATGCCTTGCTTCTAGGAATTCTCGTGCGTGTCTCTGTTTGGCTTGTCCTCGGATGGATGTGCTGTCCCAGTCGAAGTGGTGTCCTTCCTCATCTGTATATAAGGAAAGTAATGATAGCACTAGTATCCTTACATACGGTTGAGGAAGGATACCACTTTGACTGGGACAACACATCCATCCTACGACAAGCCAAACAAAGATATGCATGAGAGTTCCTAGAAGCCTTGCAATCCAACTAGAACTCTATCAACAAACACACTGACTTGGACTCATTTACCACCCATTGAGAAAAAGAACCGGAAATTACATCACTATAGGGATAATGTCATCACAGGAAATGACACCACCAACCCAAGGGAACCCAAACATAAATAGAAAGCGGGCTACACCACCAGTGCTTCATCTGGAGGCTCACTGAAGATCTGACCTAATATGGTGATGAAACGTCTGAAAACGAACCTTTCAGCTCAGCAAACAAACTTATAATCAGTTGATAGTATTAATCTCAGGTACAGAGAAATTAGGAGGTAGCCTTGTTGAAGACATCTGAGCACATATCCAAGATAATACTCAAACTAGGAGACCTCAATTCAGATGAAATGATAAGTTTGGTGGATGTAAAAAGCTGAAGAGCAGGGAGAAATTAACTGGTGATTTATCTCATTGGTACTTAGTGCATTTGCTCATCAACAGTTAGTGCACATTCAAAATAATTTGCTGGGTGAAGCCAGATATTTCAGAGGGATAATATTATTAACATAATCCATGCCTGAACTTCATGAGATGATTTCTCAATCTCCTTATTCACTGGAAAACATCCAATCACTGGAGAGCACAAGAGCAAAATAATGAATCAGGTGTTAATCAGAATCAAAATCCAACAAACATTACTAATCATTTCGTCCTGATGCTGTGAAGAAATGCTTATTTTACAAGAAATGTTTTAAATGAAGTAACAGGAGTTAAGTTGGCTCAAAGCAAATAATCTAATTCATAAACCCTCACCTTTTGACTACTGTTACACTCACAGTAGACATTGACTGGGTCTCCCTCCTTGGAAGGAGGCCTCTTTCACTGATTGCAGAACAGCAACATTCTGCAGCACCAAATGAATAAAACTTTGAACACATTGGCATTTCAGGAAGGGCTACATTTAGTCAATGAAATCAACTAATGTTGGTCTGCACAGAAGAAACAAAATGACTGCACTACACAGCAACAAATTCAATACAAATAGATATATGTGTTCTTTGTTAAGATTGAAATGTCTTTTTATAAAAGGGATGCTCGGGGAGACAGGAATGAGTACATTTTGGCGCCCATTTCTAAAACGGGGTACAAGAAAATAAAACATCCAATCTAGGCCTTGGGTAAAATGGCTGCACAACTATCACTGAAAATTCAATAAATTCACAAGTCATAGGTTTTAACATTTTTTTTTAAAAAGCGTTTTCATAAAATATAAAAATGACCCTGATTACCTGAAATGTCTTGCATTGATCACACTGGACTTTAATTAGCTTAGGGATAGAATTCCTAACATCAATTTAAACCCAGCATTATGTTTAGTATGTAAAATCAGATGGCTACTTTGTAAACTGTGGCATTAAGGCTCAGGTTTGAACCACATTTAAAGATAAACTACAAGTCACATCTGGCATCTTTTGTGGCTAATGTCATTAATTTGGCTAAGTGGGGTCTCAGGTCTGCTTCTCATCAGTGAACAGAAATCAGCATTACACTCCACCTCCTTCAGAGTGCAGCCTCAAATTCCTTTCCCTGTATATTTACCCTGGATTACAAAACACTCAGAAGATGATTCACACAGGTTTTAAATGGAGGGTGGGTCAGTTACTTTACTGGTTGAAGATGCAGTGAATATCCTTGTTGTTGTTTGAAAGATATTAAAGGTTAGAGTTCCAGAAGTGATCTTGACAAATTATCAAGAGAAAGGATCTATATGATTCACCCTCTGTTCATCCCAAATGGGTATATGGACAGGGAAGTTAGAATACCCATATGTCAATTTTATTTCATAAGACTCAAGTTAACACATCCTGCTGCATGTGGGCAAGGTGTTTGACAACTGCTAGGATTTTGTTTTCTCCCTGAAAATGAATGCTCTGAAACCCCTCATCTGGTCAAGTTCATTGACTATATAATTAAACTCAGGCTTTTCAACACATTGTGATTTCATATAAATCCCAGTTAATTTCAATAAAAGCATATGTATACTTTTAAAAACAATTCATCATTGAATAATGTGCCTTTTTCACACAAAACAAGCAGCAGTAAATAGCAAACCAAACCATGAAATTAGCAGTGCTTTCTAAGCTCTTTCCTGCAATTGGTGGAAGCACTCAATCGGCAAATAAATATTAGACAAACCTGATTTTTTTACTCCCCTCCCACTCCCGAAAACTGGATTTTCTGAATTTCCACAGAAGTCCTGAATCAAAGGGCAACATAAAATAGAAATGACCCAGCCAGTCCCCTGTTCTGTTTGAAAATGAACTTGTTACTATGAAGAAAATACTCACCCACAGTGATGGATCTGAAAATAAACATGGAGTAGGATAACGTGTTCCAGTTACTCACTGCCATTGTTATCAGGTTTACATATGAACTCTGAACTAAAACATCAAGCACAAAGCTCAAAAACTAGCTGCATTTCCTTTATCAGAGAATCTTTTGTCAATTTGTCCAGTCACTAGATGCAGTATATGGATTCTTTCATTTTTATTTGCTCCCTACCTCACTGTCTTTGCTTGAAACCACAGTGCAATGGAAAATATTAATAAATTTTAAAAACTGCAAGTAATACAGCTGCCCTTTTGACAATGTCAAAGAATTCCCAAGGCTTTGAGGAAAGAATGGGGATTGGAACTAGTTGGATAAAACATGACACACTCTAAATACAAGGTTACTGCTAGAGGTTTTCAGAACTAGATCAACTGCAATTTGCAATCACGTCTCTGGAGGGCAAGTGGAACTACAAACTCGTAATCCTTCCCTCCTGGGAAATGGGAATATCTTCATACAATCACTGTCCAACCACCCTTCCTGAATACTGTGCAAGTTGCCAGCATGACTCAAAAGCTTATTCATCTAAGAAGTTATCTGCCTCCCAGGAAACCAAATTATGGCATATCTTTCATTAATAAAATTGTATTTATATGAAAGACTTTTAATTTTGGATCATGTTTAATTACAGTCACACTGAAGTGCAACACTGACAGGATTTTGTCAGTGTTTCAGGTAAATGAAAAAAAATCCAGTTATTAATGCCAACTATTGACCAATAAGTACAAATGATCACAACAGCAAACAGATCCAATCTGAGTAACTAAGATAACAATAAATATTAAAACACAGTTGGTTACTAGATATTTACACTCCATAACTAACAACTATCATTTCTGTACCTACCCCACCCCTAAACAAAATATGGCACAAAACATCAGAATACACCAGATAACTCTACTATTCACTAAATGTCTGAAAAATGGCTACAACCAAGTTACAATCAAAATATTGCAACCCATAAATAAAGATCTTTTTACTTAAGTAATTACATAGTTTAGAAAACTGAGTTGTGCTGAAACAAGAATAAAATTAAATTAAGCTATTAGAAAATTATGATTAGACACAAATATCTATACTAAAAATCAAAGTCAACTCTACACATATTCATCCAGTGTTCAACTCTGCCGGACAACAGGCAGAATATTTAGATGTGTACAGTACTGGGAAAGGGATAGTTGACCACAGTCAACTTTCCATTCTCCATTACAGTACATAAACACAAATGCTTGCATTCAACAGACTGATGAAAATGGCTCTTTTAATAAAAAAACAGCATCGCAGGATTATGCAGTTAGAATACCATATCCTTACATGCAAGGTAAAACCTTTCCAAGATCTATTCCAGAATTCTCCTTCAAAAATTTTTATTTTTTGCAAATCTGAAATTGAAGAATTCCCTCTACAATTTTTAATTTTAATTTCTGATCTATCCTGATAAAATCTATAAACACGATGACAGAGTAGAACATAAACAAAAATGAAACCATTGTGCTTTTGACAATGTCAAAGAATTTACAAGGTTTTTGGGAAAGAGTGGGGAGTGGAACTAATTAGATAACTTTTTCTAAAGAGCTGGCACAGGCACATTGGCCCAAATAGTCTCCTACTCTTTTGTTTCATGTTGTGATTCTATATTGACGTTAGGTACAGATATTTTCCTTACAAATATCTACTTTCACATACCTTTCATGAACATCACAGTAACGTCAAGTTGTATTTGCTGGTTGTTGATCACACCCAAATTACTTCCTACATCAATGCTTGCATAGGGCAAGAAAGAAAAGTATTTAAAAGTGCAACAGTAATACTGCTGTTAGTCTCACTTGACTGCTGTAGCAGTTTGAATTATTTCAGTTTAGTTTTACCAAGTTTTGAACAGAAACATTGTCGGAAATAAATTCTTACAACATCTCTGGACTTGACTGAAAACTATTTAAAGCCTTTTTTTAGAATTCTGGTACGAAATGTGAAGCTGGCAAGACCTACATTTATTGCCTCCGCTAGTTGCCTTTGAGAAGATGATAGCCACTTTCTTGAATTACTGCAGTCCATATGGTACAGGTAGGTACACCTACAGCACTGTTAAGAAAAGTGAAGGATTTCAACCCAGCTTTAGCAAAGGAATAGTCATATAGCTCGAAGTAAGAATGATGTGTATTCCTCATCAAGGTGCTATCAGGAGCTACAGCTCAGGAGAACACAGCAGATGTTCTTCACTGTAGTTTGAACAGAACAGGAAAAACTAGACCAAGGTAAATGACAAAAAGGTAAAATTTTGTATCTGCTTCAACATAGCACACATTTCCTCTTCAGATTTTCCACTTTTCCTCTCCTGAACACTGACTCCCTCTAGTGTCTGACAAACCCAGACTACTATACCAAAGAGGGCAAGGTCACAAAGGGCACATACAACCCTTTGCTCGGAGAAAATCTGCATCAAACAAAGAGATACATACATGCCAACAGTCAGAAATGCAGCCACACAGTGATTGACCCAAGAACACCCATACATCCATTCTTTTGCAGGATTCACTGGAAAGCAATCAGAAACCGATTTTTCCCATCCTCTGTCCAGGGACTATTATGATCAAGTGCAGCATCCTGATTGTTGCCCCTATTCAATCTTGGTACAGGCAAATTGTAATTCAAATAACAATTTGGATCTGTCAACTCAGACAATAATATATTTATATAATTCCTTCATTAATAGAAAGAAGAAAATCCTCTAATACCCCAGAACAACTGCATGCTTCCATGGAGACAGGGAGCACGAGTGAGAGAATGTTTCAGGTCAATGAAACCAGTCCTGATAAAAGAGCATTGATCTGAAACTTCAATTTTGTTTCTCTCCCCACCTCCAAAGATGGTGCTTGACCTGAGTACTTCCAGCAGCTGCAGTATTTTGCTTTTCTATTAGGGCTTTCGTTTGCTTGTTCATAATAAAATAGACAGTAGAATTAGAATCATAGCTCAGTGCTAAATATCTTATTGAAATATAATGGGTGAACAGTATATTGGAAACTACAAGTATGTCTTCATTTGGGACTAAATGGCCAATGTAGGATAGGGATAGTATTCTTGGACTTCATGAGTAAGGTGGCATCTTACAATTCCTGATTTTCGTCACATTCTTGTGATTAAATGCATTGTAATACAATGATTCAAAACCAAGTATTTTTTAACCTGGAGGGTTCTTTCTTGGTAAACTAACATTGAGATTTCTCTCAGGGATCAGCTGGGATCAAATAACAATCTGTTCTAGTACCTGCTCAGCATCAGTGTTGCATTGATTACATGTGGTTACCTACCTATTTTCTATTCTTAATTGCTCCTTACTTTACACTCAAACCTCATGCCAAACACAATAATTCAAATGGGGAAAACATCAATTAGAATTGTACAATGAAACCCGTGCTGTCATTGCAGATTTATTTATAGCAAGAACTTTGCACGATTGGACTGAACATCTCTTTTGGATTTGTGTAAATTGGGATCCACTTTTCACTTTAAATTTCTCTTTCATACGCACACGACCCGGTACTGTATAAATACAACTTTCTAACTAATATTTTATTCTGTGCAAATGATTCCTGCATGTACAAAAATAGACCCACATATTTATTCTGAATGGCTGGATGGTTTAAGTGCTAACCTGATTCCACACCAGCAGCTGTACATCCCAGTGACACAAATTGATAAGTAATACCAAGTGAAGCTGGGTCTACTTTTAAACCTTCTTATACTGAAACTAACTTTTGAATCCCAACTCACTGTTAACATTTTCAACTTTGTTCACGCAATACTTGCACAGGCACACAGAAGCCTGTTACTGCATACTTTGAATAATACAATGTTTGAATATGATACAGCCTGTGTATAATACATATTTCTCAGCTTTAGAATCCAATTTGGAAAATATAATTTTGAAATTCATTCATGGAGGTACATCCACTTTATTGGAATACTTTTGGAACTAGAACCAGAGATAATATTCAAACATTTCTGATAATTCTGCACAAAGTAATCAATTGGCATCAGTTTTATATGGATTGCAAAATTCCTTATGTGATGACTGCCCTTAAGATTGTAAATTTGTCAAACCTCAGACATCTTAAGAATACCTTCACATATAAACTTTTTTCATAAAAATCCAACAGTTGGAGTGGAAATGAGGCAGGGTGCTACCATCCTTCTATATTTCAGTAATTGCACAGACCTGATTATTCAATTTGATGAGGCGAGGGGGTTAGACGAGGCACGTTGTCACTCAAGCCAAGGCTTATATCAGACCAACCACTAGCTCTGACTAGCTGGAGGCAGTGTCCTAAGGGATGGCTATGTTGCAATGTGTGCAGGGGAAGGGACAGACACAAACTCCCGAAGAATATTCTTTGCCATTTCCACATTATTTTGTGCAATTAGCAATGCTTTCTGGATATCCTGATATGAGTAGCCCTGGCTCAAGAGGCTGTTGATCTCAGCTGAGAGAGTCTGCTGCTGTGTCTTATGACAGCTGTTGGACTGACTAGGACCGGATTTACGTTCTGAGTTGATTCGCCGAGGTAATGGCTTGGGAGGTCTTTCAGGTGCAGATGAATCTGAAAAAAAAATGAAACACTTGATCAGACAGACTTATCATCCAAAATTGCATCTCTCTTTTAGCATCTGAAATTTTATTCCCTGACCTTAAAGTACCAACACTTGCTGGTTTACAAGTTGTATCATATTATCCGTGTTTCAAATGTTACACATTGCTGGCCCATAACACATTCAATATTAGCACTCCATTTAAATACGTACCCTTGAAATATAAAATTATACAAAACTTTGCTTTCACAAATTTCTTTCTTTCCTTTTTCTAAACTTTTTTTGATGCTGACCTTCAGCTCAATGACAAGCATCCCACCCCACCTGATGCCCAGAAATTAACATCAATGATGCAAAAAAGCAAAAACACAAGAACACAAATGCCTCTAAGGGTGTGGGACTGGAGGAGATTACAGATACAGTGGGAGGTGGGATGCGTGTGAGAGAGAAAATACCATGAAGAGATTTTTTTTAAGATGCGAATTTTAAAATCAAGATATTGTTTAATCAGGAGCCAATGTTGTTCAGTCAGCACAGGAATGACAGGGAAATAGGTGCTTCTCCATGCCTAAATAACTTCATTATCATTTATCTTTCCTATTGTGTCATGATCACAAGATGTTCAAATCCATTTTCAACTCTGAAGATAATGAAGCCTGCAAAGCTGGATAAAAATTAGACTGAGGTGACTGTGTGGCACTTTTTGCCACAATGATTATTTTCAACTGAACAGGTTAACTAACTTCCATGTGTTGAAAAGCATGACCACCAACTTCCCATAATTTTCTCTGGTCACCGCCAGAGCACATAGTAGCCCAGTCAGCCCAAAAACTCCTCTTAAGATTTTATGGAGAGCTAACGTTTAGTTTTTGGGGTTACTTTTTACATTTCTTCTTTCTCATTCTCATCAATACATTTATTTACGCCCTCCTTGAAGCCTCTGCGTCTCTCACCTCCGCATCCCCTTGATCATCCCTTTTTTTCCCTCAACCAACTCTGCAGCCTCTCCTTCTGCGCTGTTATGTATTTCGAATGTTTCTCATCACTGATGAGTTCTAAAGAAGAGTAATTGCACTTGAATTGTTAACTTGCTTTCTCTTTCCAAAGATGCTGTCAGACCTGTTGAGTTTCTCCAGCATTGCTGTTGTATTTAAATTTCCAGTACCTTTTATTTAAGGACTTCAGGCATATGGCATGTTCAGGCATATGGCAAGTTCCCTTGCAAAAGGTGTGTATCAGAACTAGCCACCTTATTGTCCAAGCTGATTCAGTAGAGATTCAACACTATTATCTATCAAACCAAGCGAAAATTGTCCAGGTATGTCCTGGCAAAAAGCAAGACAAACCCAAACCAACCACATGCAGATATTGAAGCATTACATACCCACTTACAGTGAGACATGAACAATATTCAGACTTGGGCTCATAAGCTGCAAGTAAATTCACATCACTCAAATATTACAGTGACCATCTCCAACAATAAATTATCTAACCATCTCTCCTTGACGTTCAATGGCATTACCATTGTTAAATCTCCCAGTATCAACACTTCAGGGGATTGTGATTGACCAGAACGTGAACTGGATCAGATATATCCACGTTGTGGTGACAAGAATAGGTCAGAGACTAGGACTTTTGCAGCAAGTAGCTCTCTTCCTGACTCCACAAACCCCGTGCAACAGCTACAAGGCACAAGTTTAGTCTGTGATGGAATCAGCCTCACTTTCCTGGAGGAGTACAGCTCCAACAACACTCAACAAGCTTCGCATCATCCAGGACAAAGCACTCTGCCTGTTATGTATCCTATTCAGCACCCTAAAGATTCATTCCCATCACTATCATTGCATAGTCCCCCTCCAAGCTACACACCAACTTGACTTGGGACTACATTGTCATTTCTTCACTGTTGCTGTGTTAACATCTTGAGAGTCCCTGCCTAACAGCATTTTGTTAGCACTTTCACCAAACAGATTGCAATGGTTCAAGGTGGATCATCATTTTGTCATGAAATTGGATAAAATAAAAATGCTCACATCTTGAAATTGCGTTACTAAAAACAAAACTCACCTCCTGTGTTGGGACTAGGCAGATTTTGATCAGACACATTGGAAAATGTTGAACTTGCTTGAGAGATATCAGACAATGTGCGACGTGCTGGAGGAAGTGGCACTGGCGGTTTGGGGAAGTCATATGCATTATCTTCATCTTCACTCTCACCTTGTTCAGGCCCATCATTGATAGCACAATCACCATTGTCTACAGATAAGGAAGAGATTAAAATGTTCACTTAAATGATAGAGAAAACATCATTGACATTTTGGAAGGGGCACAAAATGCACACATCACTCAAGGCTTAGTTTCTGGAAGGATAAAGAAGCATCTTACCAGTTGTAAAGTCTATATTTGTGGCCTGAGACGATGAGGTAAACATAAATTCGCACATCTGCCTCAGTGGGTCCGAATCAGACAAAGCTCTAACCGACAAAAAAAAGGAAAATCACTAACAATTACTCAGTTACAAAAACCTCTCAGTCGTGTTTCAGTTTAATCATCAGGTGGATGGTTATTGATCTTTACATTAAGAATAGCCTTTGATTTATGAACAACTATTTGTCATTTTGTTCAGAATGATGATATGGAGGTGCTGGTGTTGGTCTGGGGTGGACAAGTCAGAAGTCACTACCTCAGGTTATAAATCTAATAGGTTTATCTGAAGTCACACAAGCTTTCAGACTGTTGTTGCTTCGTCAGGTTCAGCAACACTCCGAAAGCTTGTATGACTTCAAATAAACCTGTTAGATTATAACCTGGTGCCTACTGACTTCAGAAAAGAGATGCACAATCACAGTATTGCTACCCAAGATTTTTATGTGATGAAGAATATTCAGCTGCACTGGTTACAAACACAAAAGGAGCTGTAGGGGGCAGCAATGTTTCTTATGAGCCTTTTCCACGAATAAATCTGGTTGCAATCAATGTCGCCCAAATACAATTCAGGAACCTGCTTTCCAGCAGCTAAGGAGTCTTAAATACAAATATGCTTAAAATAAAATTTCCCTTACTCTGCATTGTGGCTGCCCTGTGACTGAACCAAAACTCTGGAATCCAACGAGGTGGTAACACAGAGTGGAGCATGTACAGGTAGCGAGGACGGAGTCATGTAATCAATGTCCTCATCACTACTCTCTGAACGCTCCTCTGGTGTAAAAGGCTTTGTCAGGGGTCTGAAAGTACAAAATGAGAATTAAAGTAGCTTCAAAATGATTTATTCCACTTTTAGAAATTTATAAACAATCTCATGCTGCAGCCCCATAAACGTGGCCACAAACAGTGCCATTACACACAAGCAGCACCTTATGATAACAATGATTTAATGTTAGACATGACATATGATGCCTCTTTTTCATTAGAACATGAAGACTTAATTTAGAGAAATAATTTCAAACTTCCTATTGCAGAGAAATTACTTAATACAATAAATGATTCCAGTTGCCTGCTTAAACAGTAATCAAGGATTCAATTATACAGAAAACACAAAGAGAACAATTTCACAGGAAGCTGTCCCATGCCAAAACATTTGTCACTCAACTGAATTCGTGCTGTAGGAAGCTTTGTACAAAATTTACTGCAGAAAACAACTTAATTCATCATTGAAGAGATGCCACTTCTGCCTCTATTAACTTTCCAAAAGTAGCTTTAAGTTATAGCTTTATCCCCCTACCACAAGATCACATCATAGAAGGCCACCTCACTTTCAGATTTCAGCCAACACTACTGAATGATGCTCAGCAATGAGATGCCTGAAAGCTACTAGGTTACAACTAACCACTGGATCCTTTTGCCTTCTCCTTGATGTGTGGCTGATTGTCATTGGCTTCTCCTAACGACTATTCATGATCAAAACCTCACCATGTGGGAAGCAATGAACAAGAACCCAAATTCATGCACTAGGATCACATCATAATGAAGCACAAATGGAGTATTCATTTGCACAAGTGTCACTTCTCTAAATCAAGCTGCACATTTACAGTTGGGTTTCAATGCTTTTCATTGATTTTTTTTTCCCAGAAACATCATTTTAAAAACTCTTCAACTTCATTAAGAATTACAGACTGAAGATATATCTATAGAAGTATTCCAAGCCTGAAGACAACTACAATGTGCCACAGAATCACAGAACAGAATCATAGAATTTTGAAGTACAGAAGTAGACGATTTGACCCATTGTTTCTGTACCAGCTCCCAAAAGAGTTACCCAGCTAGTCCCGTGCTCCAGCCCTATTTCCATAGTCCTCTAAGTTCATTACTTGCAAATTTAGATCCAGCTCTCTTTTGAGCACCTCAATAAGGTAATCTCTTAAACTTCTCTGTTCCAAGGAGAATAAGCCTAATTTCTCTAATCTTCCCTTGAACTTAAATCCCTCAACCGTTATCAATCTAGTTGAAAATTTAGACTTCAGCAAGGCATTCAACAAGGTTCCAATGGTAGACTGGTTAGCAAAGTTAGATCACATGGAATGCAGAGCGAGCTAGCCATTTGGATACAAAACTGACTCATAGATAGGAGACACAGTGTGGTGGTGGTGGAGGGTTGCTTTTCGGACTGGAGACAGATGATCAGCAGGTGTGTGCAAGATCAGTGCTGGATACACTGCTTTTTACTATTTATACAAATTATTTGGATGTGAACATAGGAGGCAGGGTTAGTACGTTTGCAGATGACACCAAAATTGGTGGAGTAGTGGACAGCCAAGAGGTTACCGGCAAAAGCCCTTCATCAGGAATCGTCGATTTTCCTGCTTCTCGGATGCTGCCTGATTTGCTGTGCTTTTCCAGCACCACTCTGATCTAAACTCTGGTTTCCAGCATCTGCAGTCCTCACTTTTGCCTAGCCAAGAGGTTACCTCAGAGTACAGCAGGACCTTGATCAGATGGGAAAATGGGCCAAAGAGTGGCAGACAGAGTTTGATTTAGATAAATATGAGGTGTTGCATTTTGATAAGGCAAATCAGGGCAAGACTTTATACAATTAATGATAGGGCCCTGGGGAGTGTTGCCAAACAAAGAGACCTTGGGGTACAGGCTCATCGTTCCTTGAAAGTGGTGTCATATGTAGACAGGGTAGAGAAGAAGGCAGAGAAGTGTTTGGTCCGCTTGCCTTTATTGGTCAGTACATTGCGTATAGGAGTTCGGGTGTTGTATTAGAGCTGTACAGGACATGGGTTAGGCCAATTTTGGAATACTGCATTCAATTCTGGTCTCCCTGCTTTAGGAAAGATGTTCTGAAACTTGGCAGGGTTCAGAAAATATTTACAAGGATGTTGCTTGGCTTGGAGAGTTTGAGTGAGCTATAGGGAGAGGCTGAATAGGCTGGGGCTTTTCTCCCTAGATCGGAGGCTGAGGGATGACATTTTAGAGCTTTATAAAATCATGAGGGGCATAGATAGCGTGAATAGCCAAGGTTTTTCAGCAGGAAAAGGGAGTCCAAAACCAGAGGGCAAAGGCTTAAGGTGAGGGAGCAAAGATTTAGAAGCGATCTAAAGGGCAACTTTTCATACAGAGGGTGATGCATGTATGGAATGAGTTGCCAGAGGAAGGAGGCTAGTACAACATTTAAAAGGCATCTGGACGGTTACATGAGGAGTATAGAGAGATATGGGCCAAATGCTGGAAAATGGGACTAGATTAATTTAGGTTATCTGGTCAGGATGGATGACTTGGACTGAAGGGCTTGTTTAGTGCTGTACATTTTTATGACTCTGACTCTAGTAAATCTTTTTTAAACTCCCTGCATTTTTCTTTGAATTGGAACACAATATGGTCTGACAAATGATTTGCAGAGGTGTAACATCACTTCCTAGTTTTTTACTTTATGCCTCTATTTATAACATAAAGGATCCTATAAGCCTTCTTAACAAATGTTTCAACTTGCTTGGCCACCTTCAGTGAATTATGCATGCAAACCCGAAGTCTCTTTAATCCATTGAGCCTGTATTTTCTCTCCATGTTTCTTCTATCAATGTGCATTATGTCACACTTCTCGACATTGAGCTGCATTTGCCAGGTGTCTGCCCATTTGGTCAATTTGTCAATTCTCCTCTGAAGTCGCCAATTTCATTCTCACAATTCACTATTCCTCTCTACCTTAGGATCATCTGCAAATTTTCAGATTTTGCCCTCAACACCTATCTCCAAATCTTTTACACACATTAGAAAAAGCAAGGGTTCCAACACCAATTCCTGGGGAACACCATAGAATCAGAGAGAGAGAGAGATGTACAGTGCAGAAACAGACCTTTCAGTCCAACTTGTCCATGCCGACCATGCCAAATTAATCTAGTCACATTTGCCAGTATTTGGCCCATATTCCTCTAAACCTTTCCTATTCATATACCCATCCAAATGTCTTTTAAATGTTGGAATTGTACCAGCCTCCACCACTTCCTCTGACAGCTCATTCCATAAGCACACCACCCTCTGTGTGTTAGAGTTGCCTCTTAGGTCCCTTTTAAATTTTTCCCCTCTCACCCTAAACCTATGCTCTCTAGTTTTGGACTCCCCCACCCTGTCTATTTACCCTATCCATGCCCCTCATGATTTTATAAACCTCTATAAGGTCATCCCCCAGCCTTCGGCGCTCCAAAGAAAATAGCCCCAGCTGATTCAGCCTCTCCTTATACTTCAAACCCTCCAACCCTGGCAACATCCTTGTAGATCTTTTCTGAACCTTTCAAGTTTCACAACATCCTTGCTATGGGAGGGGGATCCCCAACTCCTGTACTCAATGTTCTGACCAATAAAGGAAAGCATAGCAAATACCTTCTTCGCTATCCTTTTACCTGTAACTCAACTTTCAAGGAACAATGAATCTGCAGTCCAAGATCTCTTTGTTCAGCAACACTCCCCAGGACCTTACCATTAAGTGTATAAGTCCTGCTCTGCTTTACCTTTCCAAAATGCAGCACCTCACATTTATCTAAATTAAACTCCATCTGCCACTCCTCAACCCAGTGGCCCATCTGATCAAGATCCTGTTGTACTCTGAGGTAACCTTCACTGTCCAGTACACCTCCAATTTTGGTGTCATCTACAAACTTACTAACTATACCTCCTATGTTCAGACCCAAATCATTTATAAAAATGACTTTCAACTTGCCTCCGGTTTGAGAAACTCTCTGCTTCCTATCTTTTAGCCAACTTCTAAACCACATTACTAGAGACCCAGCAATCCCAAACATTTCTAATTTGCTAAACAATCTGCCATGTGGCACTGTATCAAATATTTTCTGAAAGACCAAATATACAACATCCACAGTACTACCCTCATCCACCATCTGTGTCACCTCAAAGAGCCCTATTAAATCTATCAGACATGACTTTCCTTGACAAAGCCATGTTGACTGCCTAGTATTAAATTTACTGCATATAATTACCTTATTCTATATTATGGCCTTTATTAGCTTTCCCTACTACTGAGGCCAAGCAGACAGGTCTGTAATTTCCTGTGTTATCCTTACCCCTTTTTAAACAATGCTGTCACATTTTCAATTCTCCAGTCACCCAAGACCCATCCTATGTTGAGAGGTGTAGAAAATTTCTGTCAATGGCGCCACAATTTACTCCCTTAGTTTCTCAGCAATCTAGGATGCATTCAATCCAACCTGGTGACTTCTCTACCTGGCTTTTAGACCCTCTAGTGCTATACTGCTCAGCTGCTCAACACCCACATTTTCAGCTAGGCCATTGTCAGCATTTTCTAACTTGGTAAAAAATAGAAGCTAATTACTCATTTAATACCTCTGTCATTTGCTTTGCTTCAGTGAGCAGCTTACCCTGTTTGTTCCTTATGGGCCTCACTCTGTCATTCACTAATCTTTTACTATTAATATATTTGAAGAACATGTTCCCATTTGTTTTAGCACAGCCTGCCATCCTTTCCTTATACTTCTTCTTAGTCTTCCTTATTGATGCCTTCACCTCTCCCCTGCATTTGAGATACTCTTCCTGATTTTTATTGCTAATATTATTCCAGTATGCATAATAAGACTCCTTTTACTTCCTTATTTTTTCATGAATATTCTTAATTATTCAGGGTACTCTAGCTTTTGATACCCTGTATTTATTTCTCATATGTACATACCTGGCTTACACCCTATTCACCTCTTTTGAAATTCTCCCTTTTTTTCATCCCATTTTATCCAGCATTTCCAACCTGTTCCAGTACAACTTTTAGACGCCTAAAGTCAACCTTTTCTGGGATCTTAATCATTGACTGATTTCTATCCTTTTCCAACTTAACAATAAACCATATTGTATTAAGATTGCTATTTCCCAAATGTTCTCATCTGATATTCTCACTTGGCCTGCCACATTTACAACCATTTATGTTGGCCTGGTGTTATTACCTCAGTACTATACATCCAGAGAACCAGGAAATGTTCTCCGAATCCAGGTATAATCTCTGCCAAAGCAGATGATGGAATTTGAATTCATTTAAAAATCTGGAATTAGGAGTCTAATGGCATGAATCCATTGTCAATTGTTGGAAAAACCCCTCTGGTTCACTAAGGAAACTTACATCCTTGCCAGGTCTGGCCTACATGTGACTCCAGACCCACAGCAATATGGTTCACTCTGGGATCGGCAATAAATGCTGGCTTACCCAGTGATGGTCTCATCCTGTTAATGAATAAAAAAAAACTACTTGCCTTGTAGATTTCCATTATCTGCCTACAAATGCTCTCTTCTTCTGCCTCCCCAATACTTGGAGGTCTATAATAAATCCCCAACAAGGTCACTGCTCCTTCCTGTTTTTCACCTCCAACATTGATTGGGAAAGCTATAGCTCAAGTTCGTTAGATGGGTCAGTGTTTGTTCAATGTGTGCAGGAGAGTTTCCTGACACAATATGTAGACAGGCCAACAAGAGGTGAGGCCATACTGGATTTGGTTCTGGGTAACGAACCAGGCCAGGTGTTAGAATTAGAGGTAGGTGAGCACTTTGAGGATAGTGACCATAATTCGGTGATTTTCACTCTCGTGATGGAGAGGGATAAGTGTGTACTACAGGGCAAGAGTTATAGCTGGGGTCAGGGAAATTATGATGCGGTGAGGCATGACTTAGGATGTGTGGCTTGGAAAAGTAGACTCCAAGGCAAGAGTGTAAATGATATGTGGAGCTTGTTCAAGGAGCAACTATTGAGTGTCCTTGATAATTATGTACCTGTCAGGCAGGGAGGAAAGGGTTGTGCGAGGGAGCCGTGGTTTAATAAGGAATTGGAATCCCTTGTTAAATGGAAGAGGGCGGCCTATCTCAAGATGAGACGTGAAGGTTCAATTGGGGCGATTGAGAGTTATAGGGTAGCCAGGAAGGACCTGAAGAGAGAGCTAAGAGCAGCAAGGAGGGGACATGAAAGGTCCTTAGTCGGTAGGATTAGGGAAAACCCTAAGGCTTTCTATAGGTATGTTAGGAATAAAAGAATGACTAGGGTAGGAATAGGTCCAGTCAAGGATAGTAGTGGGAAGTTGCGTGTGGAGGCGGAAGAGATTGGGGAGACACTGAATGAATACTTTTCTTCAGTATTTACTCAGGAACAGGGCATTGTCGTCGATGTGAATACTGAGTCACAAATAAGTAGAATGGATGGCTTTGAGGTATGTAGAGAAGAGGTGTTGGAAATCCTGGAAAAGGTGAAAATAGATAAGTCCCCTGGGCCTGATGGCATTTATCCTAGGATTCTCTGGGAAGCAAGGGAGGAGATTGCAGAGCCATTGGCCTTGATTTTTATGTCCTCTTTGTCTACAGGAGTAGTGCCAGAAGACTGGAGGATAGCAAATGTGGTTCCCTTGTTCAAAAAGGGGAGTAGGGATAACCCTAGTAACTATAGGCCGGTGAGTCTCACTTCTGTTGTGGGCAAAGTCTTAGAGAGAATTGTAAGGGATAGGATTTATGCACATCTGGATAGGAATAATGTGATCAAGGATAGTCAGCATGGCTTTGTGAAGGGCAGGTCGTGCCTCACAAACCTTATTGAATTCTTTGAAAAGGTGACGAAGGAGGTTGTTGAGGGGAAAGCGGTAGATGTGGTATATATGGATTTTAGTAAGGCGTTTGATAAGGTTCCCCATGGTAGGCTACTGCAGAAAATACGGAGATATGGCATTGAGGGTGAGTTGGAGGTTTGGATTAGGAATTGGCTGGATGGAAGACGACAGAGGGTAGTAGTTGATGGCAAAGTTTCTTCATGGAGTGCCGTCACTAGCGGTGTTCCGCAAGGATCTGTTTTGGGACCATTGCTGTTTGTCATTTTTATAAATGACCTAGAAGAGGGGTTAGAAGGTTGGGTGAGCAAGTTTGCGGATGATACGAAAGTCGGAGGAGTTGTTGACAGTGAGGAAGGATGTGGCAGGTTACAGCAGGATATAGAGAAGCTGCAGAGCTGGGCAGAAAGGTGGCAAATGGAATTCAATGTAGCTAAGTGTGAGGTGATTCACTTTGGGAAGAATAACAAAAAGATGGGGTACTGGGCTAATGGTCGGATACTTGGTAGTGTGGATGAGCAGAGGGATCTTGGTGTCCATGTACACAGATCTCTGAAAGTTGCCACCCAGGTAAATAGTGCGGTGAGGAAGGCATATGGCGTACTGGCTTTTATTGGTAGAGGAATTGAGTTCCGGAGTCCTGAGGTCATGATGCAGTTGTATAAGACTCTGGTGCGGCCGCATCTGGAATATTGTGTGCAGTTTTGGTCGCCATACTATAGGAAGGATGTGGAGGCACTGGAACGGGTGCAGAGGAGGTTTACCAGGATGTTGCCTGGTATGGAAGGAAGATCGTATGAGGAAAGACTGAGACACTTGGGGCTGTTTTCATTAGAGAAAAGAAGGTTTAGGGGTGACTTGATTGAGGTGTACAAGATGATTAGGGGGTTAGATAGGGTCGACAGTGTGAACCTTTTCCCGCGTATGGAGTCGGGTATTACAAGGGGGCATAGCTTTAAATTAAGGGGGGGTAGATATAGGACTGAAGTTAGGGGTAGGTTCTTCACTCAGCGAGTTGTAAGTTCATGGAATGCCCTGCCAGTAGCTGTGGTGGACTCTCCCTCTTTATGGGCATTTAAGCGGGCATTGGATAGGTATATGGAGGATAGTGGGTTAGTATAGGTTAGGTGGGCTTGGATCGGCGCAACATCGAGGGCCAAAGGGCCTGTACTGCGCTGTATTCTTCTATGTTCTATGTTCTAACATGTAGGTTCTAATTCAGGAACTGTATCTTGTTCAAGCATCATGATACCATCTTTGACCAAAACTGCTATACCTCCTCCCTTTTTTATTCATCCTGTTTCTTCTAACAACCTGATAATCTGGATGTTAAGGTATCAGTCTTGTTCTGGCTTAAGCCATGTTTCTATCAATGTTACTATGTCATATTCCCCCAGAAGAATTTTGAATTCCCCAATCTTGTTCATGATACTTCATGCATTTACATCCATACAATTTAACCCTGACGTTACCTCTTTCTTGCCCCATTGGAAGGCCACCATTTCTTTGTTCACTGTCAACACTCAAGCCTTTTTTTTCCCCACTTCTTTCTCCCCATCTTCTCTCTTCTGCCCTCTTTGGTACTTCCAAAACTAGGTCCATTAGTCAATGCATCCCCAGGAAAGATGTTGCAGAGAAAATGTTTCTCATTACAGTTTCTGAAGGATTTCCTGCATATTTCCATCAAATTATGTTTTCTTCCCAATTTTATAACTGCAAACCACAAAAAAGCCAATTCATCCCATCTCACAATGATAACAGATCCTTTGAAAAATTCCAGAACCATCGTCAAAAACTAATCAGTCTTCCATGGGCCATACAATGTGTACAAAGCCTTTTTAAAATCGGTCCATTTCTTTGAGATATACTGGTGCAAAACAGACAGACTAATAAACAGGCGATAGTATTACTTTCGCCAATTTCTCCATGGAAATGTATCTACTAATCAGTATTCCCCTCTCATACTGTCTCAATGTTGTTTTTCCTTACTTTGATATTTCTTACCAGTCATCCTGATGAGTGCAAGATAAAAAGCTTCGACAAAATGTGTTTTGTTACAGCAATATTTAAGTTCTGCATTATCAAACGACAACAGGCAACAGGCAGCTTGCTACAAAAACAGAAATTGGTGGAAAAAAACCCTGGAAGAAGAGTCACTGGACCTGAAGCGTTAACACTGCTGTCTCTCCACAGATGCTGCCAGACCTGCTGAATTGTTCTAGCAATTTCTGTTATTGTTCATGATATCCAGAATCTGCTTGCATTTCTATTTTTTTTCTTTTGTATAGGTAACTTGTTGATTATTTCAATAGTTACTGCCAGTTACTACATAACTTCAGTCAACTACCTGACATTTGCCAGATGAAGTGCCTAAATTATAGCCTTAAAGTTTAAATGACCAAACACGACCTTACCTCGGAACTGCCTGTGCATTTGAGGCTCCCTGTATTCCACTTCTATGAGACAAAAATGGTGCAGCCAAGAGCACAGAAATTATAAAGTTAGTATAATGGTGAACACAGAGCCTTTTCTAGCAGAGAACTATCTTTACAATTTAGACAGTGTACTTGGTGACATTCACCTTTGAAAAAAATTGTCTCTTCCACATCAAGCTCCATATGTCACAACTTCTAGCTGAAGGGTTAGGATGACTAAGATGCTTTGTTTTTTTTTAAAAAAAGTCATGTTTAAAGCAAATCCTAAACTAAAAAGGGAAAAGTTTGTTACAGTGGAAAATGGTGCAGATCCAATTCTTAACCACTATCCAGTTACTTTTATTTGAAAATATGGATGTGGATATTTGGCAAGAAACTGAGTGACTGCCAGTGGGTACCCCACCTCCAACCTCCAATCAAAAACCTATCCATGTTCTATTCATTAATAATGACCACTTAGGTTTGACAGTGCCCTTGAACTGTAACTGTAGCACAGAGTAAATTTGTTAATCCCTCACTCCCTACAATACCAGAGACAAACACAACTGATATTGCCATCTCAGTTAATAATGACATAGCAAATCACGTAAAAGAAAACTGTGATTGTATCATGCAACAGGTCATCGATGCATTGTGTATATGTAAAGCTATTCACTTCCTTATACAGGCTTTATTGCAGATGATGTAAACCGTCACTGATGCTCAACCCCTATGCAACATTCACAATGCAGAACTTTACATACCGTGAAGCAAGAGAGTAGATGGTACTTGCTGATGTGGAGGATTTCACTTTGGAGGTCTCGTACTCTGAGCCATCACTCAAGGCACCACAGAAAGCCTGCAATAATCAAAAGATATTATGTAAGGAATAGCAATTTAAAAATGAAATTTTTCTAAAAATCAGCATAAAGTAGGTGAGTTATATATAAATTTGGATGTGTATACAAGAACCTAAGTCAAGCTGTGAATTAATTTTAGCAGATAAAGTGTGGAAACTGCTAAAATCCTGCGCACACACATATCATGGTTTCCTCAGACTATGTGCTTCCTCTGGCCCTGCTTTCATTTTCTCAAAGATCCCAAATCAGTGAAGAAACTTATCATAACACTATGGCTTTTAGATTAGATTAGATTCCCTTCAGTATGGAAACAGGCTCTTCGGCCCAGCAAGTTCACATCAACCCTCTGAAGAGTAACCCACCCACACCCATTCCCCTACTCTATATTTATCCTGACTAAAGTACCCAACAATATGGGCAATTTAACATGGCCAATTCACCTGACCTGCACATCTTTGGATTGTGGGAGGAAACCGGAACACCCGGAGGAAACCCACGCAGACACAGGGAGAATGTGCAAACCCCACACAGACTGTTGCCCAAGGCGGTAGCTTTTGTTTTATCCTGCAAGCTACTATCTAAGTAACTTAGTGTGGCATTCAAATCATGCATTTGGATAAGGTAACTTGCACCTCTGTTCATGCATTGATTTCAGTTCCAGTAATTTGAACATCTATTAAATATCACCATTTAAAAGATAATTCTAGCTGGGGAAGGACATGGTATGTTTTTACTGATCCATCCCGAGCGACCCCACTGAAATTGATATGCTGCAGGGACTAATTGTAGGATTATTGAGTTGTACAGCACAGAAACAAACCCTTCAGTCCAACTCATCCATGCTGATCAGATATCCTAAAATAATTAAGTCCCATTTGCCAGCATTTGCTCCATATCGTTCTATACTCTTCTTATTCATATCTGGATCCAGATGTCTTTTAAATGTTGGAATTATACCAGCCTCTATCACTTCCTCTGGCAGCTCATTCCATACATGCACCACCCTCTCTGTGAAAAAGTAGCCCCTCAGATCCCTTTTAAATCTTTCCCCTCTCACATAAACCTATGCCCTCTAGTTCTGAACTCACCCATCCCTAGGGAAAAGACTTGTCTATTTATGCTGTCCATGCCCCTCATGATTTTATAAACTTCTATAAGTCATCCTGCCGCTTCTAATGCTCCAGGGAGAACAGTTCCAGCTATTCAGCCTCTCCCTGTGGCTGATACCCTCTAGTCTCAGCAACATCCTTGTAAATCTTTTCTGAACCCTTTCAAGTTTCAGAACATCTTTTCTATAGCAGGAAGACCAGAACAGAATGCGGCATTCCAAAAGTGGCCTAACCAATGTCCTGTACAGCCACATCATGACATCCCAACTCCTAAACTCAATCCACTGACCAAAAAAGGCAAGCATACCATACAGTGCTTTCTTCACCACCCTGTCTACCTGCGACTTCACTTTGAAGAACGATGAACCTGCACCTCAAGGTCTTTCTGCTTGGCAACACTCCCAGACCATGCCATTAAGTGGATAAGTCTTGCCCTGATTTGTCTTTCCGAAATGACACTCCTCACATTGCTGTTTCTTAAATAATTCTATGGTTTGATCTCTGTTATAAAGTAAGAACTTATTTAATGCATTTCAATCCCTTATAGAAAGAGCTTCTTGACATCAATCCAAACTTCATTTTTTCGGTCTGAACCTATATTTTCTTAGGCAATTTAATTGTCCGCAAGTTTCTAGATTATCTATCGGCTCATTGTTTGATATCTTACAATGCTCAAAATACATGGCGTCTGTGTGCCAATCTACCGCTGAACATGGTCTACAAACAATCACTCAAGAAATGAGTCATCTCATGAAAAGAATGGAAGGGAATGTTAAGATGCTGCTTCTTCAATCACAGGCTGACTATCCCCTAAACTTGCAGCTAATAGGCACATTAGTAAATGCGGCAATACCAAACACAGGAAAGAAACAGCATGTGATCAGAGAAGCAATAAACAATTAGGAAAGTCAGCAATGACATTGAAAGAGTTGCTGGGCAGAGTTTTATCAGGGCAAGGGCTGAGTGTTGGGTAAAGAAAAAGCCAGCAGTTGGGGTTTGGGGTTCAGAGTTGCCTTTAGCCATGGAGGGGACAGGTTTTGCAAGCACAATCTATTGCTGATGCTGAAAGGAACTTGTGTTGGACCCAGTTTTGTTTGTTGCACTCAAAGAGAGAGAGAGGGAGAGAGATAGCGCGAGAGTGAGTGTGTGTGCACGCGCACGCGCCGTGTCGATTTGAATGTTGGTATATGTGGGAGGGAGGCCTTGGAGAAGAGAGAGTTAGAGAGAGACAATGGAAAAAGAGAGGAGGCTGCAAAAGGGTTGGGAGAGAGGAGAGGGAAAAGGAAGCTAAGCTGCAAGAGGAATGCAGTGGCAAAAAGGCAGTGAGAGAAGGGAGCAGCAAGCTATGAGGTGTGAGAGAGGGGAGAAGGAAGCTGCAAGGGAAGGGTGGAAAAGAAGGAGGCTTCAAGAAGAGTGGGATAGAAAAAGAGGCAGCTGAAGGGCTATGAGCTGAAAGAGGTGTGTGTGTGTATGTATGCAGGGGGTGCACAGGAAGTGTGGGGGGGGGGAAGAAATGTGCTACAAGAGATCTGGAGAGAAGAAAAAAGCTGAAAGAGGAGAAATACAAGAGAGAGAAGGTCGCACGAGGTGAGGGGGTGTGGTCACAAAGACAGAGAAGAGAGAATTTAAATATGATGGCTGAGAAATTAATGCTTCCCTTGTGTACAGTGGCTATAAGCTGATCAGCATTGAGGATATTGATGAATTATTTTAATTCTGCAAGTCCAGATACCCCATATGTCAATAATTGTACAGATGGTATGGTTGCTACATGATGGCATCACCTAAAAGATGAGTTCATGAAAATGGAAAAGCAGTCTTCGAGAAAAGCTCAAGAGGAGAACGCGTTATTGTATGTCTCTAAAAACATCTTCCTGATGCTTGTTTTTGAGGTCATAATGTCCGAATTCATCCTTACGCACTGGGAATCCTACACTTAAATGTGTCCCTTGTGTTTTGGCGATCGGACATCGTGGTCAGAATGTAGCATGATGAGAGTACTGGACAGTCTGACCACATTTTTACTGATTTGCATTCTCACACGCTTGTTTTGGTGACAGCTGCTTTAGCTTGGTTTCGATTTCAGGATCTCTTAACACTATGGCCTTCTCCAGCTATAATTATCTTTTAAATGGTGATATTTAATAGATGTTCAACTTCGTTATTTCACTGTTACTCATGATGCATTTGTGTCACTTTATTTTCAATTTCAAAGTGCAGTATTTTAAACATCATCTGCCATTGATCCACCCACTTGCAGATTGTCTAACTCACTTGTGAATCCTTCTTGGATTTCACTGCACCATACAGTTTGTTAAAGTTTGACTAAATTTGAGTTTCTGAATCCAAGTCACTGATGTAAATTAGAATGACATTAACTATTGCTTATTTGATGAAATGGCTAAATAAAAACCTATAACCCCCATCATAAAACAGAAACTTGCATCAAACATCTGGTTACTTCAGGGCAAAAGTGAGTACTGCAGATGCTGGAGATCAGAGTCAAGATTAGAGTGGTGCTGGAAAAGCACAGCAGGTCAGGCAGCATCCGAGGAGCAGGAAAATCAATGTTTCAGGCAAAAGCCCTTCATCAGGCTGGAAGCCTTGGGGGTGGAGAGATAAATGGGAGGGGGTGCAGCTGGGGGAAAGGTAGCTGAGATTGCAATAGGTCGATGTAGGTGGGGATGAAGGTGATAGTTCGGAGGGGAGGGTGGAGCAGATAGGTGGGAAGGAAGGTTGACAGATGGGACAGGTCATGAGGACAGTGCTGAGCTGGAAGGTTGGAACTGGGGTAAGGTGGGGAGAGGGGAAATGAGGAAACTGGTGAAGTCCACATTGATGCCCTGGGGTTGAAGGATCCTGAGGCACAATATGAGGTGTTCTTCCTCCAGGCGTCGGGTGGTAAGGGAATGGCAATGGAGAAGGCCCAGGACCTGCATTTGCTCAGCAGAGTGGGAGGGTGAGTTGAAACATTCAGCCATGTGGCGGTAGGGTTGATTGGTGCGGGTGTCCCAGAGATGTTCTCTGAAGCGCTCTGTGAATAGGCGTCCAGTCTCCCCAGTGTAAAGTAGACCACATCGGGAACAGCAGATACAGTGATTGACATGTGTGGAAGTGCAGGTGAAACTTTGATGGATGTGGAAGGCTCCTTTGGGGCCTGTGACGGAGGTGAGGAGGGAGATGTGGGGGCAGCTTTAGCAATTCCTGCAGTGGCAGGGGAAGGTGCCAGGAGGGGAGGGTGGGTTGTTAAGGGATATGGACCTGACAGAGCGTCCTCTCCAATCTATCACTTTCATCCCCACCTCCATCCACCTATTGCACTCTCAGTTACCTTTCCTCCAACCTCACCCCACTCCTTCCATTTATCTCTCCACCCCCGAGGCTCCCAGCCTCATTCCTGATGAAGGGCTTTTGCCCGAAATGTCAAATTGGTTACTTCAGTTAATTAAAGAACTTTTTTTTTAGAATCCCTACAGTGTGGAAACAGGCCTTTCAGCCCAACAAGTCCACATCAACCCTCCGAAGAGCAACCCACCCCATTCCCCTGTCCCCATCATATACATTTACCCCTGACTAATGACCTAATCTACACATTCCAGAAGACTATGGGCAATTTAGCATGGTCAATTCACCTAACCTGCACAGCTTTGGATTGCGGGAGGAAACCGTAGCATCCGGAGGGAACCCACGCGGACACGGGGAGAACCTGCAAACTCCACACAGACAGTCAGCTGAGGTAGAAATTGAACCCGGGTCCCTGGCGTTGTGAGGCAGCAGTGTTACTGTTGAAGTTAATCAAAGATCTGCACTGCAAAGTATCCAACTCTAACAAAGTTAAATGAAATTATGCCATTGTAATTCTCACCACTGCATTATCAAGCCCAAGTGAACTGCTATGTCTAACCGCCTCTGTCCTGGTATCCATCTGAGATGACAATGCTAAAGGCAACGAGTGCCTGTTGGATAATTCTCGACCTGTCCATCTATCCCCCGAATTAAGCGTCTGGACTGGTGTTTTAGCTGCCTGAGATCGTATATGCCAGGTTTCTCCAGGTCGGTTTGGCGGTACAAGAGGTGGCTTGTCTCGTGGTAGGAGGTCATTTGGTGTGCTCGGTAAAGGCCGCCTCTGCATTCGAGAATCAACACTTGCAGATGGGTGTCGCTCAGGTGGGGGAGGCGGAAGATCTCGATGAGTTGGAGGAACAGGTAAAGGTTTGTCTTGTTTATGCAGGCCACCAGAAGAAGTCTGTAGAAGAAAAATAATACTCAAAACACCAAATCTATACATATCATATTTGTTTTAAAGTACATGAAAAATTAAATGTTTATTCTCACCATGCAAAGGTTTAGCAATGAGTTGACTGAAAAGCAACAACAATTACAAACAGATGACAGTTGCAAATGTAGATATTTTAGCTTTCGCTGCTTATATTCTAAATATGCTTTGAAATTGTCTAAATGGTATTAAAGAAATATAAAAATACACATTTTAAACATGGTAGGGAAAAGTGAATTTTGCTCATTCGCTAGTTGAAGATAACCAAACAACAATATCTTGAGTCATAGAAAACAAAAAATGGTGGATGCTGAAGACCTGAAACAAAAATAGAAATTGCTGAGAAAACTCAGCAGGTCTGGCAGCTATTGGGAAAAAAAGTTAACGTTTTGAGCCAAACCTCTGTTTAGAAACTAAAGGTTCAGAAAACATTACACATAAATTTTAGATATTTGAATTTTTACCATCATGCTTCAATGTTATAAAATATGTACTGGCGTTTATCAAATAAAAGCCATAAAAATTGGGCAGCAGGTTGTCACAGTAGCTTAGAATGAGCTTCTTTAAATTCTGGACCCATCAGAAGGAAATGGAATAAATACTGTGGCTGCTAGGGTCTTTTTAAAATGTGTTTCAATATTCAACCCCAATCCTCAGTTCACAGCAAATTTGTAAATAAATGGTCACCTTCACTCTTGACAAACCAGAAATGTAATAGCAGACTGGTTCAGAAGCTCTTCCTTAAATTGATCAAATGTAAATCAGGTTGCTTGCTAAACTTGATACAGATTTCTAGAAAACTAGAATGGTCATACACTGAATGGCCAAGAACCATCAGCTTACTAAATCTATTCTGAACACATCATAATCTTTTCAAGTTCCCTTGAAATTGAACCATGTGAGCAAGTGTCCAATTACACATTGCAACTGTAGATTTATCCTGCGACAAAAGTTTATGAGGATGCATTGTCCAACTAAATTTCCTGCGCTAAACAAAAGCTAAAAATGACACCATGCAGTTCCAACATCTATTTTAAAACTGCTCAAGAATACTACTGAACACCTTACAAGACCATAGGATATAGGAGAAGAATTAGACCATTTCAGTCCATTGAGTCTGTTCTGCGCTTCATATCATAGAATATAATAATGTCAAGAATCTGGATCAAATTGTGAGCTGGTCAGATGTTGTTCAAATAGAAGTTCAGTTGTATAATGATAATATTAGAGAACTAGAATAAGAAAGTTCAAAGACCAACACGGTAGCCTGAGAACTCAAGTTTATTTTAAAATGAAATTTGAAATAAGAGGTCGGTTTGTGAAATAGCATTGCAAAGTCAAATGTAGTGAAAACAATCTGGTTCAGCAATGGTCTGTCGGTGCAGAAAGCTGAGTCGAGTGTTGACCTAGTAAAGGGGATAGGAATACCAATACTTCCCAATTACTGAAAGTTGTCACAAGTTAGCAAGGCCATTAAAAAGAAGAAAACAAGAACTGACAGCCTAGATCTCTCTCCCTTGAAAACAGAACATAGAACATTACAGCGTAGTACAGGCCCTTCGGCCCTCGATGTTGCACTGACCTGTAAAGCCAATCTGAAGCCCACGTAACCTACACTATTCCATTGTCATCCATATGTTTATCCAGTGACCATTTAAACGCCTTTAAAGTTGGCAAGTCTACTAGCGTTACAAGCAGGCCGTTCCACACCATTACTACTCTGAATAAAGAAACTACCTCTGACATCTGTCCTATCTCTATCACCCCTCAATTTAAAGCTACATCCTTCATACTAGCCATCACCATCTGAGGAAAAAGGCTATCACTAATCTAACCGTCTGATTATCTTATATGTCTCAATTAAGTCACCTGTCCACCTTTTTCTCTCCATCGAAAACAGCCTTTGCTCATAAGACCTCCCTCCCATACCAGGCAACATCCTAGTAAATCTCCTCTGCACCCTTTCCAAAGCTTCCACATCCTTCCTATAGTGTGGTGACTAGAACTGTACACAATACTCCAGGTGCGGCCACACCAGAGTTTTGTACAGCTGCAACATGGCCTCATGTCTCCAAAACTAAACCCCTCTACCACTAAAAGTATCACACCGTACGCCTTCTTAACAACTCTATCAACTTGGGTGGCAACTTTCAGGGATCTACGCACATGGATACAGAGATCTCTCTGTTCATCCACACTATCAAGAATATTACCATTAGCCTAGTACTCTGTATTCCTGTTACTCCTTCCAAAATGAATCACCTCACACTTTTCCGCATTAAACCCCATTTGCCACTTGCCCCCTCAGCCTAGCTCTGCAACTTATTTATATCCCTCTGTAACCTGCAACATCCTTCCGTAGTGTCCACAACTTCACCAACTTTAGTGCTATCCGCAAATTTACTAAACCATCCTTCTACCCTCTCATCCAGGTCATTTATGAAAATGACAAATAGTAGTGGCAGAAAATTGGAGGTGTAGTGAACAGTGAAGAAGGTTACCTCAGATTACAATGGGATCTTGATCAGATGGGCCGATGGGCTGAAGAGTGGCAAATGGAGTTTAAGTTAGATAAATGCGAGGTGCTGCATTTTGGGGAAGCAAATCTTAGCAAACCTATACACTTAATAGTAAAGTCCCAGGGAGTGTTGCTGAACAAAGAGACCTTGGAGTGCAAGTTCATAGCTCCTTGAAAGTGCAGTTGCAGGTAGATAAGATAGTGAAGACAGCGTTTGGTATGCTTTCCTTTATTGGTCAGAATACTGAGTCCAGGAGTTGGAGGTCATGTTGCGGCTGTACAGGACATTAGTTAGACCACTAACCTGTGAAAATGGATAAATCCCTGGGATCTGATCAGATGTATCCCTGAACTTTGTGGGAAGCTAGGGATGTGATTACTGGGCTCCTTGCTGAGATATTTGTATGATTTGGTGATATTGAGTTCAGGAGTTGGGAGGTCATGTTGCACTTGTACAGGACATTGGTTAGGCCACTGTTGGAATATTGCGTTCAATTCTGATCTTCCTATCAAAGGATGTTGTGAAACTTGAAAGGGTTCAGAAAAGATTTACAAGGATGCTGTCAGATTTGGAGGATTGGAGCTATAGGGAGAGGCTGAATAGGCTAGGGCTGTATTCCCTGGAGCATCGGAGGCCTTGAAGTGCAGGTTCATAGTGCCTTGAAAGTAGAGTCGCAGGTAGATAGAATAGTGAAGGAAGCATTTGGTCTGCTTTCCTTTGTTAGTCTGTGTATTGAGTACAGGAGTTGGGAGGTCATGTTGCAGCCTCCACCACTTAAAAGGGTACAGAGCATTGGTTAGGCCACTGTTGGAATATTGCGTGCAATTCTGGTCTCCTTCCTATTGGAAGGATATTGTGAAACTTAAAAGGGTTCAGAAAAGATTCACAATCATGTTGCCAGGTTTAGAGGATTTGAGCGATACGAAAGGCTGAATAGGCTGGGGCGGTTTTCCCTGGAGTGTCCAAGGCTGAGGGGTGACCTCAGAGGCTTATAATATCATGACGGGGGATGGATAGGATAAATACACAAAGTTTTTTCCCTGGGGTGGGGGAGACCAGAACTAGAGGACATAAGTTTAGAGTGAGAGGGGAAAGATATAAAAGAGACCTAAAGGTCAACCTTTTCACACAGAGGGTGGTACGTGTATGGAAGGAGCTGCCAGAGGAAGTGGTGGAGGCTGATACAATTGTAACATTTAAAAGGCATCTGGATGGGTACATGAACAGGAAGGGTTTGGAGGGATATGGGCCGGGTGCTTGCGAGTAAGACTAGATTAGGTTGGGATATCTGGTTGGCGTGGACGAGGTGGACCGAAGGGTCTATTTCCGTGCTATACAACTCTATGACTCTAAGTGGCTCCAAAACAGATCCTTGCGGTACACCACTAGTAACTGAACTCCAGGATGAACATTTCCCATCAACCACCACCCTCTGTCTTCTTACAGTTAGCCAATTTCTGATCCAAACCACTAAATCACCCTCCATCCCATGCCTCTGTATTTTGTGCAATAGCATACCGTGGGGAACCTTATCAAATGCCTTACTGAAATCCATATACACAACATCAACCACTTTACCCTCATCCGCCTGTTTGGTCACCTTCTCAAAGAACTCACTAAGGTTTGTGAGGCATGACCTACCCTCCACAAAACCATGTTGACTATCCATAATTAAATTATTCTTTTCTAGATGATTATAAATCCTACCTCTGATAATCCATTCCAACTTTTAACCCACAACCAAAGTAAGGCTCACTGGTCTGTAATCACCAGGGTTGTCTCTACGCCCCTTCTTGAAGAAGGGGATAACATTTGCTATCCTCCAGTCTTCTGGCACTACTCCTGTAGACAATAACGACAACAAGATCAAAGCCAAAGGCTCTGCAATCTCCTCTCTAGCTTCCCAGAGAATCTCAGGATAAATCCCATCAGGCCCAGGGGGTTTATCTATTTTCACACTTTCCAGAATTGCCAACACCTCTTCCTTTGGAGTTCAAACCCTTCTATTCTAGAATGTAAGAACTAGGAGTAGGCAATTTAGCCCTGAGCCTGCTTCACCATTCAATCCATACATGATTGATCTTTTCTCAGCCTCAACTCTGTTTTCCTGCCCACTTTCCATAAGCCTTCAATCCATTACAAATTGAAAATTTATCTATCTCCTTTTTAAATTTAGTCAAGTTTTAGCATCCACCACACTTTGGGGAGTGAATTCCACAAATTCACAACCGTTTGAGAGAAGTGATTTCTCATCTGTTTTAAATCTGCTACCCTTTGTCCTAAAACTGTGACCTCGACACACCAAATGAGGAAGTGTCCATTCTCCATATGTGTGTAAATCTCCTTTAATATCCCATATGTCTCATTAAAACTCCTCTCATTCTTCTGAACAATATTCAAAATGGCAGCAGAGTAGCAGGGCTGTGTGCGGTTTCTACCTGGGGCTCGTCCACATTCTTTCTATTTTTACTCCTACTCTTTGTCTTTCAGTGGGCGGTACGGTGGCACAGTGGTTAGTACTGCTGCCTCACAGCGCCAGAGACCCGGGTTCAATTCCCGCCTCAGGCGACTGACTGTGTGGAGTTTGCACATTCTCCCCGTGTCTGCGTGGGTTTCCTCCGGGTGCTCCGGTTTCCTCCCACAGTCCAAAGATGTGCAGGTCAGGTGAATTGGCCATGCTAAATTGCCCGTAGTGTTAGGTAAGGGGTAAATGTATGGGTGGGTTGCGCTTCGGTGGGTCGGTGTGGACTTTTTGGGCCGAAGGGCCTGTTTCCACACTGTAATGTAATCTAATCTAATTTTTTTCTCTTTACAGTGGGTTAGTGGGTGACATCAGTATGGCAACTTGAGTGGGTCATGCATGGAATGGCGGCTCCCCCCAGTGGTCGGAGGCAGTGGCGGACATAGTTCCTCACAGCGACTGGAGGTGGTTTCAGCAGGAGCAGCAAGGGCGTTATCCTCCCGACATTTGAGGCCAGCGACAATAAAGCTCCTCCACAGATCAGAGGCAGTGGTGGCAGCAGATGTTTTAAAATGGCAGCACTGACAAAGTAACATCTTGGAGGTTAGCAGTAGCTTGGTCTGGCACTTGAGGACAGGACCCCTGGTTGTACTAGGCCCAGAGAGGTGACTCCTGGCATTGACAAGGCAGCAGCAGCTAGGTATGCCCAAAGTAGAGATTCCTATCATTGAGGCAGCAGCAGAGTTGGGGACTCCTGACTGTGGGGCAAGTGTGGATTCAGCAAGGTGGGCCCAGTGACAAAGAGATGGCACTTAAAGACTGGTGACTCCAATGTTGGGTCCAGCGCAGGTGGAGGAGGAGGGGTGGAGGCACAGGTATCATGGTGATCTGGCTTACAGCTCAGGACTCTCTTTCTGTTATATCTTTTATCCTTTTTCTTCTTAAGCTATTCAATATGGTACCGGATTGTGGCGACTGTTGAAGTTTTTCATTATATTCTACTGCATTATTCTCTAAAATGTAAGTGACAATAAATCACATACTCCAGACTTTATCGGCCTAAACTGCTCAATCTCTCTTTATAAGACACACCCCTCATCTCTAGAATTGAGTGAACCTTCTCTGAACTGCCTCCAATGCAACTACATCCCTCTTGAAGAGGACCAAAATTATGTGCCTTTGTACAGTCAGAGCAACATTTTCCTACTTTTATTCTTTATTCCTTTAGCAATAAATACCAAAATTGCATTTACCTGCAATTCTTGCATATTGGGTGCACCTGCAACTAGTTTTCTGTGATTCATACATGAGGAAACCCAGATCTCTCTGAACCAAAGCACTCTGACGTTTCTCTCCATTTCGATAATGTTGTCTTTATTCCTCTGACCAAAATGGATTACCTCACATCTATTTATTTTCAACTTCATCTGCTAAATTTTGGTGCATTCACCTAAATTTTTCATAAACATGCATAAATTTAATACTTTTTTCATCACAACTTACTTTCCCACCTACTTTAAGTGTTATCTACAAATTTGGCTACAGTATTTTCTATCCCTACATCCAAGTCATTAACATGAATTGTAAATATTTGAGGACCAATTCCTGTGGCACCCCACTATTTACAGTTTGCCAACCAGTAATCCTGATTTTCTAGTTAATGTTGGTTAGCCAATCTTCCATCCAAGCTAATACATTATCCCATCCCCAAGTATTCTCATTTTGTATATCAACCTTTTGTGCAGCACCTCATCCAATGCTTTCTGAAAGTCCACAACAAGATCTCCAGTATCTATATTGCTTGTTTTATCCTCAAAGAACAGCAAATTACTCAGTGTGATTTATCTTTCATAAACCATGCTGACTCTGGCAGATTGCATTTTAACTTTCCAAATGTCCTGTTATCATTCCCTTAATAATGGATTTGAACAACTCCCCAACAGGTTGACCTAATAAAAGGTAGCTGAAATTATGAAAGATATTTGTCAAGTGATGCACAGAGAGAATTCAAAGTTTGTGCGAAGATTCGACCTGGACCCAATATACCAACCACTACAGCGGACAGCTGAAACTGACAATCGGAAGCGGCAGGGACAGACCACTATAAACACCGGAGGAAACATCAAAGAAACGCTTCGCAGGAGGCTCCCAAGCACTGATGATGTCGCCTAGCCAGGGGACGAAACGTTTGCAACAAAAACTTCCAGCTCGGCGAACAGAACCACAACCACAGAGAGAATGTTTCATCCTGTGAAGAACATTTCCGGAGACCACCAATTTAAGGTAATCACAAATAAATCAAACAGAGAATTCAGAAGAAATTTTTCTGCTCAAAAATTGGTGAGAATGTGGAACACGCTACACAAGGAATGGTTGAAGTGAATAGAATAGATGGTATTAAGGAAAAGCTAGACAATCAAATGAGGAAGAGAACAGGGTTATGATGATAGATTGGACGAAGATAGATTAGAAGGGTACTCAAGTGGACCATAAACACCAGCATGAAATGGTGGAACAAATGGCCTGCTTCTGTGCTGTAGATCTCATATACTTGTGTGGTCTAGGATAAATGAAATACCTACCAATATCACATTTATTCAATGTATAATAGTTTTATAAGACAACTAGAATGGGCAATAAATGTCACTTTCCAGCAACACCCACATACAGCGAGAAAGACTTTAAAAACTTAGGAGAAGCAACAATCTACACCTTGTATGTTCCAGAAGTTCCAGAATTCAAGTTTAATTTAAACGTTACACCTCTGGTGAAATTATTTATTTACCCTTGATCAAGGTATTCAGCGTAAATGAAAGCAAAATACTACTGATGCTGAGAATCTAAAAAATAAAACAGAAAATGCTGCAGAAACTTGGCATTGAGTGCTGCACTGGAAGCATCTGTGGAGACAGAAGCAGGGTTAGCATTGAGTCTGATGTGAGTCTTCTTCAGACATGATAGGCGATGGAAATAGTGGTCTTTATGTTGTTGATAGTGGTGGAGGAGGAACAAGTGGAATGGATAGTGAGGGTGCCCATAGCAAAAGATAAAGGGAGATAAAAGGAGAGAGAGAAATCTGAAGAAAGTGTAAAGGTATATGTGAAAAGGATGAATTAGATTTGCTCTGCTGAGAGCAAAGACAACAAGGCCCCAAAGATGTAAGGAAAGAGTTGACATTTTGTTGTGCTCAAACTGGAGTAAAGATGTCATACTTCAATATTGCTGAACCCAGTGTTGAGTCCTGAAGGCTGTTAAGTGTCGAACCAGAAAGTGCTGTTCTTCCAGAAGGGATGGTCAACAGAGGCCATTCTCTCCCCTGGTTCACTCCTCCATCACTCCTAACAATTCCTCACTCTCCATGACACCTTCTCACACAATCACAGATGATGTCAGACTTGCTCTTTTACCATCAGACCATAGGAGCAGAATTAGACTATTTGGTCCATAGACTCTACTCCACCATTCGATCATGGCTAATAGGTTTCTCAACCCCATTCTCCTGCCTTCTCCCTGTAACCCTTGATCCCATGATTAATCAAGACCTTATTTATCACTGTCGTAAATACCCTCAACGAGTTGACCTCCTCAGCACTCTGCAGCAATAACTTCTACAGGTTTACAACCGTCTGACAGAAGAAATTCCTTCTCACCTCAGTTCCAAAGTTTCAGCCCTTCTCTCTGAGAATGTGCCTTCAGGTCTTAGTTTGTTTCTCCTCCAAGTGGAAACATTTTCTCCACGTCCAATCTATTCAGACCTCTCAGTATCCTGTACATTTCAAAGAGATGCCCGATCCTTCAGAACTCCATCAAATACAGACCCAGAGTCATCCACTGCTCCTCAAATGACAAGCCCTTCATTCCCAGGACTGTTCTTGTATCCCACCTCTGGAACCCCTCCAAAGCCAGCACATCCCTCTTTCGATATGGGGCCAAAACTGCTCACAATGTTCCAAACTGATCTCACCAGAGCCTTACACAGCCTCAGGAGTAAATCCCTGCAGTTGTATTCCAATCCTCTCAAAATGAATACTAACGTTGTATTTACCTCCTAACTGCCAAATGAATCTGCATGTTAACCTTAACAGAATCCTGAACAAGGACTCCCAAGGCTCTTTGAGCTTCAGATTTCTGAAGCCTTTCCCGGTTTAGAATATAGTCTATGCCTCTATTCTTTCTATCAAAGTGCATAACCTCACACTTGCCCATATTATGGCCTGCTACTTCTTTGCCCACTCTACTAGCCTGTCAAAGTCCTTCTGCAGCCTTCACAACACTACCTGTACCTCCAACTGTCTTTAGTATCATCTGCAAACATAGCAACAATGCCCTCAGCTACTTCATTCAGATCGTTCATACATAATATAAATAATTGTACCCCCAACACAGACCCCTGTGGAACTTCACTACTCATTCGCTGCTTTCTTGAAAAACTGTTTTTTATCCCCATTCTCTGCCTTCTGCCAGTCAGCCAATCCTCTTCCAGGACCTTGCCCCTAAAACCATCGGCCATTATCTTATTTAGCAGTCTCCTGTGTGGCACTTTGTCAAAGGTGGAAATCCAAGCTGATCACGTCCACTGGGTCTCTTTTCTCTAGCTTGCCCTTTACCTCCTCAAATAATTCTGATATGGAGGTGCCAGTGTTGGACTGGGATGGACAAGGTCAGAAGTCACACAACACCAGATGGTAGTCCAACAGGTTTATTTGAAATCACATGCATTCAGAGCACTGCTCCTTCGTCAGGTGAAGTCACTTCATCTGATTAGGGACAGCGTTCCAAAAGTTTGCGATTTCAAATAAACCTATTGGATTATAACCTTAGGTGTCGTGTGACTTCTGATCAAAACATCTGGAAGATTTGTCAGGCATGAGCTCCCTTAACAAAACTATGCTGACTCAGCCCTATTTTACCATGCACTTCCGAGCAGTCTGCAATCTCATCCTTAATAATGGACTCTAAAATCTTAACAACGACCAATCTCAGGCTAACTAGCCTACAATTTCCCATCCTCTGCCTCCTTCGCTTCTTAAACAGAGGTGTTACATTAGCCATTTTCCTAACCTCTGAGACTCATGATTCCTGGAAGATTATCACCAATGCCTCCGTAATCTCAACTATCTTGTTCAAATCCCTGGGTTAGTCCAATGATCCAAGTGACTTATCCAACTTCAGACCTTGCAGCTTCTTTGTGATAACCACTGGAGTCACCTCTGCTCCCTGACTCTCAAAGTTCTGGTATACTCCTGGTGTTGTCCACTGTGAAGACTGATGCAAACTATCTAATCAGTTCCTCTAACACTTATTTGTCCCCTATTATTACTCCTCCAGCTTACTTTTCCAGCAGTCCAATGTCCAATTTTACCTCTCTCTTACTTTTTATATCTTATAAAAAAAACTTTTACAATCTTCTTCATTTTACTAGCTAGCTTACCCACATATTTCATGTTCTTCCACTTACTGCTTTTTTCTATTGTCTTCTGGTTTCTTACCACCTGACTCCTCACTGTTCAAGGGCCCTTACACACTTTCCAGGTAAAATAGTATTTTACTTGCACTTCTTTCAATCCAGTCTACTGTATTTGCTGCTCACAATGCAGTTTTCTTTACAGAAAGACCAAACGGCAATTGGATAACTGTTTTGCAGAGCACCTCCAATCTGCCCATAAGAATGAGCCCAACCTTCCTGTGGTTTGACATTTCAATAAATTACCTTGTGCCCATGCAAACATTAAATTCTAACTTTGTTGTAGTGTCCCAATGAAGCTCAACACAAGCTGGAGGAACAACATCTCATTTTCTGATTAGGCCCTTTACAGCCTTCAGGACTCAACATCAAGTATAGCAACCTCAACTCCAACCTCTTTGCTCTCAGAAGTACGGGCCTAATTTCTCCTTTTCATACTCATCATTTACATCTATCTCACATTTCAAAATGCCCTTTACCACCACCAGTGCTCTTTTTGACCTTTGCTCTGGCACCCTTATTCTACTTGGTCCTCCTTCCCTTATGTCTATAGCATAAAAGGCATCATTTCCAGCCCCTTTTAGTTCAGAATAAGTTTCATATCATATCCAAAACATTAACTCTCTTTCATTCTTCACAGATGCTGCCAGACCTGCTGAGTTTCTCTAGTATTTTCCATTTTTGTTTTAAGGTATTCAAAACAACTGATTATGTTAACAATTCTGTTCTCCGTTATCCTAGCATATCTACACCTTCCAATTACAACTATCATAGTGAAGAGAAAAAAAAATCCAGATAAGAAAATTATCTATAAACATACATGGGATAATTCACCAATACTGAATACACAAGTGCTGAACACATGCTGGAAACAATTAAACCAGATGAAATTAGCAAGAGTGACAAATTGTGTTAACGAAAGAAGAGCTTGTGGCTCTTTTAGGATTCAGGACTTCAGTTACCCAAATGTTCCCAAGTTATTTCAGAATCCTGGATGTGTAAGAGTGGCAACTTTTATGCAGAGCACATAAGTAGCATCCAGTCCTTTCTAATATTTTCCCTGTTCCTCTCATGTACTGACTTAAGCATTATTTAATCAGAGGGCAGGCACACTCAACAAATTTGCCAAACAGTAATTTAAAATTGTTATGTGAAAATTCTTACATGCACAAACTAAAAAGGTTGCCAGACTTAGTTTTCAGAATCAGATACTTTCTCATGACAGGTTGATATAAATCTTACCACTTGACATCATTACTTCATATAAATAGAATAACAGTTGTAATTATCTTGCAGACTCACCAACACAATATGCTACAATTTAGATGTGAATCTATCACTTCCTACACATCACAAACCACCAGTGATCACAGCACATTCTCCTTTCAGAAATACTATACTATCTCTTCAGCAGGGCAATGCAAATCTCACTTTATTCAATTCTTCCAAGACAGCTTGTTCATATCTCATTGAACAGTTACCCCATTCTTCGCTTTCATGGGTCCATTTTGCGACCAACTGTCTTCATTTCACTTGATCTTAAATTAAGTAATCCCTTCACTATCACAGCTGCTTCCAAGGAATCTAGTTTTTTCATAATACCAACACACTTTCCTTAAATTCCCTTCTTTTCCCTTTCTTCTTTTCAAAATTTTATTTGATATAGTCAAAGAATCCCTACACTGTGGAAGCAGGCCATTCAGCCCATCAAGTCCACACTGACCCTACAAACAGCATCCCACCTAGACCCATCCTCCACCATATCCCTGTAATCCTGCATTCCCTATGGCTAATCCACCTAATACACACATTGCTGGACATTATGGGAAATATAGCATTGCCATACCATCTAACCTGCACATCTTTGTGGGAATGTGGGAGGAAACTGGAGCATCTGGTGGAAGCTTATGCAGAAGCAGAGAGAATGTACAAACTCCACACAGCCAGTCGCCAGAGGGTGGAATCCAACCCAGGTCTCTAGCACTGTTGGGCAGAAGTTGCCACCCTATCTGAATTGCTCCACAGCATTTTTTTATTCCCAAGTTCCATGTTGTTTATCTCACGATTTCTTCCTCCTTTAAGGTGTTGAAACCCAGATTCATTTCAGTCTTCCTGCATTCCATACTGGATTTACTGATAACTATTTTGCAGTTATAGACAGGAAGGGTAGAAGTGCTTTGATTGTGATGAAATATTAGCTCTGGGAAGCTACAATGATAGGCATTGCTTTCATCAAGAAGAAAGTTTGGGAGTGGGGTGAATAACTTTCTCTCCTACCTCCCAAAACCTTTGCTGTAACCTTTTATTGCATTGCATGGAACCTTCAATGTAGAAGGATACATCAAGTGCTTAAAATTGTACCGGACTATTTCGACCAAATCTACACATTTTGGGCTGAATCGTTGTATATTTTTATCTACAAGATCAAATCAAGAATTCATAATACCCAGAACTATGATATAGTGACAATAAGTTTTCGGATCTCAGAAATACTATCTATAAATGCACAAAGCATTATCTGAATAGAATAGTCCCTTACCTTGGGTGAAACACAAGGACTAGGTGCACAGGACACTGTGGGTGAACGATGCTGCAGCAAGTCTAATCGAGGAGGAACTGGTGGAAGTGCAGAATTGGGAGCTGGAGTGACTGGAGATGGTGGTCTCTCAATCTTTTTAGGAAACAAATTGTAAGCTAATGTAGTGAATGATGCATACAAGAAACATTGTGCAAGGTTTCTAGCTCAATATTTTTATATATTATCAGCAGTCTTGGTCCACACTTTCACATATAGTTACTGCTTTTCCTATACAAATTAAATCAATAATTGGTAGGGCAGTGGAAAATTAGCCACGCCTTTTTTCCCTAAATTCTAACTTATTCAGCAGGAAAATACATTTCTGATCATACAGACAAAATATTATCAGATTCAAATGCAATTACCCCACAGGCTTCTGGCCAGCTGACCCGCACCATCAAGATCACACACAAGAAACTGCTTTTTGGATAGCAGATAGCATCCAGGCGATGCCTTCAGGCGAGGAGAGAAAACTGAAAAACCTTCATAACATTTTAAGTATTTAGATGTGACTTATAATGTTAATGCAAAGAAGGCTATAGGCCAAGTGTTAGAAATGGGATTAGAATAATCGGTTGCATTGGACCAGGTGCGGACATGATGGGCTAAAGGGTCTTTTGCTGTGCTGTTGATCTACGACTCTATGATTCGAAGAGTTAAAATAAAAAGGGGCAAATAATAAATTGTATCCTGACCTGGAATTGAAAACCTGGCACATCTGTATTAGTAAAGCAAGTCAAAGTAAAACAACATCAGAACTTAAACAATGAAGAAATGGAACTTTGAATATAGGGACAACCCACACAGATTTAATTATACAACATAAATGACAGGGTAGAGATAAATAAATAGAAACAATAGCTACTATAGCAAAGAGGTCAGTAACAGTTTTAAGTGGGACTCACTCAGCAAGATCTGAAGTTCATTTTGAATTCCATCAGACCCAATTAGCTCTCAACCTCACTACAGCCTTGGTCAAAACATGAACAAAATAGCTGAACTTTACAGGTCAGCTGAGCATGTCAAATGCTGTCTTGATCTCAAGGCATTCAGAGATGGCACCAAGGAGTCTCTTGGGAGCATTGTTTTTGTTGGAGGTATTCTTTTCCTGGCACTTATGTGACCCAAACATTACCTGCCACTTGTCAAACTAAGTCTGAATGTAGTTTGTGTCTTGCTGCATGTAGACAAAGATTGCTTCAATAGCTGAAGAGTCGTTAACAGGGGTGAACAAAAGTGTCCCCATCTCCTACTTTTTGTTGGAGGGATGGTCATGAAGTAGCTGAAGGAGGTTGAGCCTAGCACACTATCTTGAGGACACCTCAGAGTAAAGTGGAGATGATTCTGATTATTTCAGTGACATCACTGAACAATGAAGTTCCCTTGAAAATTGATGATATGGACATTGAAATAGTTACTAACTACAAGTAGTTACAATTTAAAGTAGATAGTAAATTGAATTACATGGAACAGTAGACAGATATGGTAGCCAAGGGAGTCAGATTATTATACCATCTCAAGATTAAAATCCTTTTGATAGATCTCAAAATCAAAACTCTTTTATATGACTGAAGTTGAGTGCCATTAGTTTTGGATATTTCTCTCGGTACTATGTCCTTTGGGTATTAGACTTTGTAAAGGTACAGAGATTGTTGAACCAAGTGAGAAGAGTATTACTGGACAAAATTTGCTTTGAAAGAATTGTGGCAAAAATAAACAGGATCGTGAATAATAAGAATTATTGTTGGATGTGTTCAGGGAAAAGGCCACCATTAGATGCAGGACAAACCAGTTCTTGAGCTGATTTGCACCCTTTTCTGGAAGAACTTCTCTAAAAGGAATTTGACGAACGGATGAGAATTTACACTCACACTGGGACGTATTGACTGATTATGTTAACGCAATGAAACAATATTCATTACATTTTAACTAAATTTAGGCATCTGCAAAGGGTTAATTTTCTTTTTGTTAGACGTAATTTTTGAGCAAACAAACACACCCAAAATGAAATTCTGCATCGACAATAACGTGAAATTGAATTGAACAGAAGATATCTAGAGACAGAAGAAGTCTAATAATGAATAGTCAGCATGGATTTCAAAAGGAACAATCTTGCTGGACCAACCTTCATAAATTTTAAGAAGTGGTAACAGTGGTTAGACATGAACATGATGTAATTTATCTGAAATTTCAAAAGGATCTTTGATAAGATGCCGCACAAATGGTTAATGATTAATATCAGAGAATGTGGAATCATTGGACAAGTGGAAGAATGCCTTATTAGCTTCTTTCAGGACAGTAAGCTTGAGTAAAAGGCCTTTGTGATTTGTCAGCCGTTAACCCCATTAATTTCCCCATCGCTGTTTTCTTACTAATACAGATTTCCTTCAATTTTGCATCCTCATTAGACCCTTGGTTTCCTAACGTTTCTGGGAGAATACTTGTGCCCTTTTTTGTAAATACAAAACTAAAGATTATATTCAATTCTTCTGCCATTTTTTGTTCTCCATTATAATTTCTCTGGCTTCTGTCTGAAACAAACATACATTTATCATCACTAATTGTTTTCTTTACAGAAGCTTTTATGGTCAGTTTCTTTGAGTCCTGCAATTTTACTCTCATTCACTAGTTCTTCCTTCTTGATCAAACTTTCTGTCCTTCTTTGCTGAATTCTAAAATGCTTCCATTACTCAGGCGTGCTGCTTATTCTGGCAATTTTATATCTCTCTTCTTGGATCGATTACTGTTCCCAATTTCTTTTGTAAGTCATGGTTGAGCCACCACTATTCCTCTTTTAGTTTTGCGCTAGGCAGGAATGAATTATTATTGTAATTTCTTGCACACACTATTCAAATATGAACCTTTGCAAATCCACAATCAACCCTTATAGTAAGGATCCCCAATCTATCCTTGTCATTTTGTACCTCATATCCTCCCAGTTCTCTTTATTTAGTTTCAGGACCATAGTCTCAGATTCAACTACTTCATTCTCAATCTTGATGAAGAATTCTACCTTACTATAGATGCTGTTCCCCAAAGGACCCCACACCAAGATTGTTAATTAATCCTTCATTATTGCACAGTAACCAGTTTACAATAGCCTTCTGGTTGTATTGTTCAAAGAAAAACCATCTCACACACATGATCCACAATACAATACAAATTTGGCTTGTCCAATTTGTAAATTAAAGTCACCATCATTACAGTTGTACTCATAATGCGTGTATCTCTGATTTCTTGTTTAAAGCCTTCCCTTCCATCTCTGCCACTGTTTAGAGGCTTAGAACCAACACCCAACAACGTTTTATGCCCTTTGGTTTTTCTACTTCCACCGAAATAAATTTCACATGATTTTCTGAGTCAATACTCTTCATTATTTCATTGATTTCTTCCCTTTATTAATAATGCTACCCCTACCTCTTTTCCTTTTTTGTCTATCCTTCCAAAATAATGAACCTCTGTAGATGTTCAGTTCCCATCCTTCATAATACAGCAAGCATGTCTCTGTAATCACAACTATATCATATCCTTGTTAAATGGGAAGCAGGAGAAAATATTAGTAAATAATGCCAGCATACACAAAATAGAGGATCATAAGTTAAAAGTGGAGTCAGAATAAGGGTGAAAGTTTAATTCAGGGTTATACTGCACATATCAGTCAAGGATTGCCACGTGGGATTTTGATGCTGAGGCAATAACGGAAACCTGGCTCAAGAAAGGATGAGGGTCGAAAGTGTGATGCTGGAAAAGCACAGCAGGTCAGACAGCATCTGAAGAGCAGGAATCATGAAGGGCTTGTGCCCGAAACATCAATTGTCCTGCTCCTCGGATGCTGCCTGACCTGCTGTGCTTTTCCAGCACCACACTTTTGACTCTGATCTCCAGCATCTGCAGTCCTCACTTTCTCCTCCCTCAAGGAAGGATGAGTATGATTGCTAAATATTTCTGGCTACAGGGTGTTCATAAAAGATAGAAAAGTAGAAAAAGGACGACAACTGCATTTTAAGTTAAAGAGAACATTGTAGCAATGGAGAAAGAGGATGTTTCATAGTGTTCGAAGAAAGAATTAATTTACATTGACCTAAGAAGCTAAGGAAGGAGTTTGCTACAATTACATTGCTTAATGTAATCTATAAACCACCAGCTAGTAGGAAAGATACAGATAAACAAATCTGAAAAGAAATCACAGAAAGGTGTAAATGTCATAGTTATGATGCACTGGGACTGAATGAGATGCATCCAAGAATATTGAGGGAAGTGAGAGTGGTAATTGCGCAGACACTGGCAATAATATTTCAACCTTTCCTGGAATTGGGCGTAATGCAGAAGACTGTAGAATTGAAAACATTACACTCTTGTTCAAAACAGGTTGTAAAATAGGTGCAGATCTTGATCTTGGTATGCAAGGGAAATTACAATGTTTGAAGATGACACACGCTTAGGAGAATGTGAGGAGCACTGTGTAGAGTACCAAAAGGACATTGACAGGATGGAGGAGTTGTTGGACAGATGGCAGAGGAACATTAATATGTAGCAGAGTTAGGTACTTTGGTGCAAAAAACATGGAAACATAGTCTAAAGTAAGGGTGTTACTCTAAAGGGTGTGCAGAAGCAGAGAGGTCTAGGGATTAATGTACAAAAGTTATTTAAAGCGGCAGGACAGATAGAAAGAACTTTAAAAATGCATTCAGTATTCTAGGCTTCATTAATAAGGGACATAGGCTATAAGAGCAAGAAGATTATGATGTACTTACAAAGGACACCAGTTACACTTCTGCGCAGTTCTGTAAATGCAGAATCATAGACTCCCTATAGTGTGGAAACTGGCCCTTCGGCCTGACAAGTCCACACTGGACCCTCCAAAGAGTCCCATCCAAATCCATTTCCCTCCCTATTATTCTACGTTTACCCCTGACTAATGCACCTGGGCAATTTAGCATGGTCAATTCACCTAACCTGCACAGCTTTGGACTGTGGTAGGAAACCAGAAAACCCGGAGGAAACCCATGCAGACATGGGGAGAATGTGCAAACTCCACACAGACAGTCGCCCAAGGCTGCAATCGAATCCGGGTGCCTGCCGCTGTGAGGCAGCAGTGCTAACCATTGGGCCACAGTGCAGTGGAGAGTGTAGAAAAGAAAATTTCCAGAATGAGAAATTTCAGTTTTGAGTTATGGAGCAAGTTGGGGCTGTTTACGCTGGAGCAGAAAAGGCTGAGGGGAGATTCAATGAATGTTTTTAAAATCATGAGGGTTCTGAAGTGGATACGGTGAAACTGCTCCTTCTTCAAAAAGGATCAAGAATAAGAGATCAGAGATTTAAATACATCAGCAAAAGGAGAAATGTGAACAGAAAGAAAATCTTTTTCATACAGCGGGTAGTTAGGGTGTGGAACAGCACTGCCTGGAAGGGTGGTGAAGGCAGGTTTCAATGAGGCATTTAATGATAATTTAAACAGAAATCATTTGCTGCTTTATGGGGATTGATGGGAGACTGGCACGGAGTTAAAATCCTCAGAGGTCTAGACATGAAAGGATCCCTTCAACTTTGCTTTTAATCATCACTTGCTTGTTCGTGAAATAATTATTCAATTCGCATAGCTTCTTGTTTTGTCACTGGGTGGCACTGTGACCAACGTTGACAATGAAATACATTACAAGGAGATTTTCTCAGTGTTTCTGGCACAATTCACATGAGATGAGATTTGTCAGCTAGCAATTCTACTATCCATTGCTCATTTGACAGCAAAAATTGATTATTAAAATATAAGATTTTTTCTGCCATTTCTTACTTTCACCACACTATGACACTTCAATCTAGAAATTCATTATAGCATCGCTATATAATTCAACATTATGCCCTTTCTGAAGTTTGGACTAGTAATTTAAACATACTTTTTGGAAGATAATCTCTAATCTGCTGTTAGCCCAACATGCCTATGTAGTGTTTTAAAAACTAATATAAGATCTTTCCAAAGGTTTTCTGCAATTTTGACTAAAACATATCTAAAACACAGGACGAGTAAGGTTTCCAATCATCCATTACTAAAATGTGAATGGTACAACAACTAAGTAAAAAGTTATTCTTTGAAATTTGAATACAAATAGTTTTAGTGGACAATATTTTATTGATACAACATACAGGCTGGGCTAGAATGCTAGCTTTATTACACAATTTCAGCTCAGCAGTGAGCCGTGGTACACTTCATGAACTAGATTTTGAAAAATATGCACATAATAATCTTTAGTTACCTTGGTACTTGATAGCTTGTTCATCATGAACAGTTCATCAGCACGGTCATCATCTTCATCCTCATAATTTGGGGATAACATGGTCTCCATTCCTAAACGGGCTTGACCTGGCCCATCTTTGGGGTCAAAGGGGTCCACAACAATTGGTTCAGTGCCTTTTATTTCACAGCGACAAAATGGACAGCCTTGACCTTCAGATTCCTAGACAGAGCACATAGAATTTAAGGAGATGAATCTCTTAAAACTAAGTCTCTTTGCAAAAGCTCTAAGGAAGTATCAGGAGTGTTTCATGATTTTTCTGTGCAGTAGAACACAAACATGTTTCTATTGCAGTATTACCATGTCATACACAAAACACTACAGCAAAATTTACACAAATCAAATTTGATATTCTGCAAAGCTCTTAGTTAATGACTCTTAGTGAATGAAAGACTAACTACTAGTATTTCACCATCATTGACAGGAAGAACTGGCTTTGCTTCTGTCCCAAGTTATATTTTCCTCTTTTCATTAATGATGTATCAGAAAATAGACCAGAGCTATACAATGTAGTATAACATCTACACCATCATTTCCTTTTCTTGTCACCACCTGAGACTAAAACAAGTTCAAAGTAATTCTCCAATTGATACCATTACAATAAAGCATATTCCAAAAAGACTGAAAAATTAAACAAAGAAAACAGCACACAGATTGTTCTGCTATAACATGCATTTTGTTAACACAAATTCACTATAATACAATTGTTGAATTGAGGACATTGTTTCTAATTCACAAACGTTTATAATGTGTTAGCTGTAATGCAATGATATCGTCAACACTAAGACCTGTTTCTAAAGTGCAATTTTTCTATAACATGGGGTTGCACAAGAATGCAACCATCAGGGTTATCGAACTATGTAATAATAAAAAGGATGAAAAATATCTTCACTTTGTGATATATTAATTACAAACGGTAATGATTGTTTAGCATATTCTGTTTTTATGACCCACTCAGGAAAGTGCATTGATTCTGAAGACCTACTACTCTCAGGGTCATCACAAAAGTTAATGACTTAATTAAAAAACACAAGTTCCCAGAATTATCTGTTGGAATCAAGTTAACAGAAAACACTGACCAGATTCCTGCACTATCAAGAACTACTATTGTTATAATCCCAATTGAGGTTATCACAGATTCCAGACTGAAGTACGGCTTGAGAGATCATATTTTAGCTTTAACAAGACGGTCTGAAACACAAGCATGCAATGCTGCAGGTTTTTCTTGAACAATAAAATAAAAGTTTATTTAAAAAGTAATTACAATAGAATAGAATAATCCAAACTATTGACTTGCAACACAAATTCAAAAATTTTAAACACACGGTAGAAGTATAATCCCATGGATCCCAGACCATCATATATTGAAAAAAAAAACAAGTTTTATATAATATCCAAAACAACCTCTGATACAGGACATAAAAGCACACTTGGTATCGGACCCAAACACATTACTCATGCAGTGCACACACCAGAATCCCTTTTTCTAACACCTTGATGGGTTTTAGTCATTTGTGACTTTAATTCATAAATTGGAACTGCAAATAGCTTCTTCCTGGAGCTATTAAAATTACCCAACTTCAAGTAACCTCTTCTGGATTTATCCCAACACTTTTGGACTGAGAGTCTCCTTAACTTTACACTAAGGTAATAAGAGGTTTACTGTACCCTGCCCTTCTCAGGAGCACTGGTCTATAAAGGTACCTTCATCAAGAACTTAAAAGGAATGCTCCAAACTCAAAGCAAAACTGCAAAAAACTCCCTCTTTAACTGCTGCATGTTTGACTTAATCTTAAAAAAACTCTCCTGATTTTCTAAAATAGAACTTTGTTTATCTCGTTCAGTCATAAACCCCTATCAGCATACACAAAATTAAAAATCTCACAATACTAGGTTATGGTCCAACAGGTTTATTTGGAAGTACTAGCTTTCGGAGCGCTGCTCCTTCATCAGGTAACTTTGGAGCAGGATCATAAACACAGAATTTATAACAAGAGATCACAGGGTCATGCAACTGATGAAATATATTGAACAAACCTAAATTGTTGTTAAGTGTTTCATCTTTTAGAATTGATTGCAGGTTTTGGTTCATTAATATGTAAATCCCAGAACTTATTTCCAGAAATTCTCAAGATAACTTAAGATTTTATAAGAAAAACTAACATCTCAGCTCAGACAATGCAAAGGCGTGAGGTTAGAGTCTGTCTGTATTCACATCATGGTTACCAAACACAGACCATTAATTCTAAAATTAGGTGTTACGACAGTGGTAAACCCCCCCCTGCTTAACTTAAACCAGCAACACAGAAAAGATTTATCCTGTGCAGTAATCTGTGAAAATTCGAGGGGCCAAGAACTATTCCAAAGATCACTATTTAAAGTAAAAATTAACAACTTTATTTCTTAAAGTAAAACAGAGAATAATTAACAACTATTTACAACTTACTCCCCTCTAGTCCGATAAAATCGCCGATTAAGATTTACTAAAAATTCAAATTTCAAAACCAGACAGCTGTCAAATCTTCTCTTTATATCTTTCTCTGTCTTCTTTTCTTCTTCTTAGGGTTTCTGTTTCACAGGTCACTGATCGTTAAAGATACCTTTAAGAGAGCTATTCTCTGGGCAGTCTGGCTTGGCAGTTCTCCCTCAACTGTTCAATTTTCCCCGGTCTTATACCCTAAAGCATCCTATTGTGTCACTGGCTTTTAATATTGTCAATATACTAAATTCAAACTTGATTGGAGGTTGGGTTTTTTTGGGGTATAATTTAAACTGATTGGCTCAATTCAAATTTGTTCTTGTCTCCAGGCAACCAGCTACACTAGCTGCTGGAACAAAAGGTTACATTTCATCTTGTTCAGAACACTTGGTGCTGTCAGGTAGTTCTGCTAGCTTTTAACTTGCTTAAGTGTACAGTACACCCACATCTTCATAACATAGGCCTTAAATATTGATTTAAAATAAATTACCATGCAGAAATACTTAAGTTAATTATTAACTTGAAACACAAAAGCCCATATTACTAACTCAAAACCAAAAAACCCAAATTTACAATAAATGATACTTTACAAATATAAATGATAGTTTACATCACACCATTTATTACAAGTAAATTTTATTACAAGTAAACAGTTATGAACTATCAGCTGTAAGGCTCTACTCATTAGAACTATAATTCCGTATAAAACCCCTGCAGATAGATACAGACACTTTTTTTTAAAAAACTAGTATAAAAGAGTGGAGGGGGAAAAAACACTGGAAACAATAGTACAGTAGCACCAGTCCACAAGGTTTGCAGATTTGGTAATTGTGTCTAGCCAGGACTTTCTGTTCTTCAATGTCTTTTCTCAAGATTCATTCCTTTCTTCATAGAGGCACAGGACGATTGATACACTAACTGAAAAGTCTCTTAGTTACTGGTTAAGGTGAACGCTTATAGCAATTGATAGGCGAAAATACATTCTTCAGGTTTCACATATTTTTTATTGCAGAAAGGAAGTCACACAAGCTACTTGTTCCTGGTCAAATCTCACTTTTCATACCTGCCCTGGTGCTGGGTATTTACAAATTGCTACCCCTGCTACTTGAAATAAGCAGTGTAAATATCTCATGGAATGAGTTCCAAGAACATGTTTTTAAAAATAAATCAATTCTTTTCACAAACCTTGATTTAAAAGTTCTTGTTCAATTTCAATTCACAATTAAAAGTACAGGGAACAAAAGGGTACGATCTCTGTATTTTATAATGGAATTCACAATTTTGATTTAAACTAACTATATTCTTCCACTACCTCACTATACCACCTGGAAAAATGCATTTAGTTGCTGGAAAGAATACATTTTTTTTAAAAAAGATGAACCACTACTTCAATGAAGTGATCTTCTGACCATTTATCTGATAATGGTACCAATTTCGCAGAGACACACTGTAGCTGAGATCTACAACATTCATTCTATCTACATTCAGCACTGTGTTCAGCCCAAATACAGCAGGCATAGAATGTAAGTGTCAATGGATCATCTTCACAATAAACTGCATTAGCACTTACATAAATTACAGTTGCTCCTGACAAATTGAAGTTTATTCTCTCCTACCTGCCAGGCTGTAAGACAGGAAGTACACATTAGGTGACCACAGGGTTCTATTTTCACATCTTTGTCATTTTCTGCACAGATCTTGCAGAGCTGGAAGGTGGAGCCCATCTCACAATATAATTCATATTGTTCCTTAAAAAGGAAAATCAAAATGAGGATTACATCTTTGTGTTGGCAAAATTCAATAATAGAACAATTCAATTATTCAGTTCTATTTCTTCAGAAAGTACCACTTTGATGTAGTTCCACAGCTACCAACTGCTATTTATTAGTTTGGGCTTGAACTAGTCAAGTGACTCGTCCTTGTATAAAAGGAAAAATGGACAACAATTGAAGCGGATGGGTGGGGGAAGGAGGAGGTGGATTGTTCATGTCTAAAGACTAATAAAGAATAAAATTTGAATAGGGAAACCCTGGCTCATTTTTCCTTTCTTGTAGTCCACGCCAATAATGGAGACCATAAACCGAATCTGAACCTGAAAAGTTCAATCTTATGTTCTCTTTACCAACTATTCTGATAATTCAGTCACTTTGAATATTTTCATCAATTACTTTTCTACAAGTATGATGTGTTATGAACATAATTGAATACAAACGTTTAATTCCCTTTTCTATTGGTATGGCAATATGGTAAAGAGAAGTGCTACAAAATTTGCACAAGTACAAATTCTTTAACTTTCATTGAAAGACTAGACTGCTATCCAGCATCTCAGATGTGGGTTCTGGAGTCTCCATACCAGACTTATGAGCTGCTTAGGATCATTTCCCAAACAAAAGCTCACTCAATGTGATCTGTACACAAATCAAAACTATAACTGGCATTTTAAATATTGAATCATAGCTGTAAATGACCACAATATGGTAACCTAATTAAGGGAATTACCTAATTCATTGAAGTTTAAGTTTGCTATCTAAACCTCATGATTAGGAAAAAATTTAAATCTTTTAAGTGCACTGCAGACAAATTTCAGAGAGCTAATATGTCAGAGCAAGCAGAAGCAGGCAGTGGTGTCCCACAGAGCTCTGCTTCTAAGGCCATTTTTGTTCACCTTGTGTTTCAAATATTTGGATATAGGTCAAGAGAGAGTGGCACTGAAATCTGGAGATTATATCAAATAGGAGACAAAAGACAAGCACACAATATTTATAAGATTATGCTGTGCACCAAAATGTGCAGGTCGTTCTGCTATAGTACACATTTCATTAATGAGAATTCGTTATAATGTGATTGACAAATTGCAGAGATGGTTTCTAATGTGAAAACTTTTAAAATGTGTGTTGGCTGTAGCATGATTACATCGCCAACATTAAGTGCTGTTTCTAAAGCGCGATTTTTCTATAACACGGGATTGGTTGCATAAGAACGCAATCAGTGCTTTCTAGAAGAACTGTCTATAGATAGAATTCCCCAAAAGGTGTGTGCACGTTTCAAAACAGCAGTAACTATACTCTGAATGGTGATTGATTAAGCACCGCAAATGACCACACAGAATAAAGTTCAAGTAATAACAAACTTTTATAAAAGTCTTCATGAAGGATAGGAAATTAAAGAGGCAAGAGTCAATGATGCTACATCTAAGATGATAGATTATTTAGAAGAGATACCAAAGTAAAATGTTTCATGAACTTTGTTCCAGACTTAAACGCCTGATGCCAGAATGATCAAGCTTTACTTATTACACATTAATCTGGATTGGACAAATACGGTCTGGAACACATGACTGAAATAAAATGAAGTGAGCTGAAAAATGTTATAAAAATCCAAATCTTGAGCACAAGGAGTGAATGAAACTGTTTAAAAACCGTAATAATGTGTGTTAGAGACTCTAACCAGAATACAGAGTTTTGAGTTGGTTGAAGTAACAAAAAGTGAAGGAAATATATCCAGAAATGAAAACATCAGAAGCATTCATCTTCAAGTTGATGAATATTTTAGCAGTGGTGCACACAAAATAAAAAGGCAGTGTTGAGAGGAGGAAGAAGGGAAAGAAAATTCAGTTCAAGGCTCCAGCAAGTATACAGGCTGTGCATGTCAGATCACCTGGAAAGTGCAGTCAGGACTGATTAAGTCACTTCCAGAAATAATGTGGGGCCTTAAATTAGCTATCATTGTAGAACTTTTATCTCCTTCAGCACCTCATGTGCATTTGCAAAATCTTCGGTATGCCTGGTGTCTGGAGTGACAGTGGGGACAGACAAGCATATATTTATAAAAATAGACAGTATAGCCAATAGACAATTGGTGCAGGAGTAGGCCATTCTGCCCTTCAAGCCTGCACCACCATTCAATATGATCATGGCTGATCATCCTTAATCAGTATCCTGTTCCTGCCTTATCTCCATAACCCTTGATTCCACAATCCTTGAGAGCTCTACCCAACTCTTTCTTAAATGAATCCAGAGACTGGGCCTCCACTGCCCCCTGGGGCAGAGCATTCCACACAGCCACCACTCTCTGGGTGAAGAAGTTTCTCTTCGTCTCTGTCCTAAATGGTCTACCCCGTATTTTTAAGCTGTGTCCTCTGGTTCGGCACTCACCCATCAGCGGAAACATGTTTCCTGCCTCCAGAGTGTCCAATCCTTTAATAATCTTATATGTCTCAATCATATCCCCTCTCAGTCTTCTAAACTCAAGGGTATACAAGCCCAGTCGCTCCAGTCTTTCAGTGTAAGGTAATCCCGCCATTCCAGGAATTGACCTTGTGAACCTACGCTGCGCTCCCTCAATAGCCTGAATGTTTTTCCTCAAAAATAAACAAAAATAAGATTTTAATGGGTTAAAGGATTATGAAGAGCAGGCACAAAGTGGAGTTTAGGCTGAGATGAGATCAGCCATTATAGAACTAAATGGCAGGAAAGGATTGTGATGCTGAATTGACGATTCCTACTTCTAGTTTTTATGTTATGTTTAAAAACTCATTATTAATTGATTATCTTCTCTCAGTGCCTTTTCCAGCACTGTTGAGCACAGCAATAACACATACACACAGGGCAAATAACTTATTGAATTGGTAAAATGAAAAAGCAACAGACATGGGTTCTCTCGTCATAGTCATAGAGATGTACAGCACAGAAACAGACCCTTCGGTCCAACTTGTCCATGCTGACCAGATATCCCAACCCATCTGGTTCCACCTGCCAGAGAATAGGGGAGAAAAACCCACTTGACCTCAGACTCAACAATCAATCTGTTGTAAGTGCATCTGCCCATAATATTATCGTAGGAATTAACACAACCAATCCTTGAAATGGGCACAGTGAATCCTTCATTATGCTTTGTGGCACCCACCACAAAGCTAAATGGACTATACTCAGACCAGATTTAGCCAAGCATCAATGAAGTGCTATGTACCATCAGCAGCAGAACTGTATTCAACCACAATGGCCAATAATATCCTTCACTCTATCAATATGCCAGGGAATAGGATTCAACGAGGAACATTGGAAATGATACCAGGAGCAGCATATTTAACAAATGAGCTACCAACTTGGTGAAACCACAACATACAACAGAAGCAGCATGCTATAGGTAGAAACAACAATCCCATAACCAGTAAATCAGTTCAAAGGTCTGTAAAGTCTGTGAACATCAGAGTGGAAGTTGGGCTGAAGCATTTACAATGAAGGTCTGCCATAAATGTTGAGTGGAACTTATAGGTGAACTAAAAGTAAAAATTATATGGCAAAAATCAGTGTAATTTCATTGACAGTACTATTGAGTTCCGCAAAGAGCAGAAGCAAATATGTCAGAATTCTACCTGCGTCACTTTAATGTGGTCATGTGGTGTAGGCTCACACAAGCCATTCAGGTCTGGATTTTGACTACGTCCATCAGGAAACAGGTAACTAGAAGAAAATATAACCAAGGAAATTAAATCTTTTACCAGATGCCACAGAAACACATACAATACCAATTTATATGATAGCAACACTTGTACGAATCTTGGAGACTCTTAACGCATATTCATTCTTTTTTCTATCCTTCCTTTAGTGGGATGCACCAAACCAGAAGGTGGGATGAGCAGAATTGTTGTTGAAGTGTAATTTTAACTTTATGTCTAAAATGTTTATTTTAATCATCTAATGCTATCATCTGGAGGGCATAAGACTACTGACAAGATCAAATTTTATTTGCATTATATGACACAAAGATAATGGTTATGCAAAACTTAAGTCACCCAATCTTAAATAGAGCATTGGTGCATCTGAATGGGTTCACAGAAATAATTAGAATGGTCAAGGTTTCAGACACCTAATTTGTGAAAGACAATCATTTACTTTATAAGTAAGAGGTGACTGAAAACTGGTGTTATGTTTATAGATAACATGAAAGTAACAATTACAAAATGTAGCAGTCTTCTGTGAGATAAAAAGCAAATAAAAATACAATCTCTCTCCACAGAATAACTGCCATATCCAGCATAGAAAATGAAACTGAGGGTCAATTGCATTCTTTAAAAAAAAACAAACTGGACTAAATCAAGAGATGGATGACAGCAATGCTATTATCAAATATTCCCTCAAGAAATGATCCGGGAGGAAATTAGGTTTCTTTAAAATAGGGTCTTAACAGCTGTCATGGGTGATAAATCAGTGATAGATTATTCATACATGCACTTGGGATTGAGGCTGATTAATAGGCTAAACAGCCTTTCATTACTTTGGATTTTCTCCTACATGCACAGAAACAGGATCAGACTCACCTCTGCTCCCAGTTCAAAATATAATGACATTAATTGACGGGTTTACATGTGAACGATTGCCTTTCAGAGACAGTAATAAGTTTTCAAGCCTCAGAACTAAGTTTAAATTATTATTGACATAAACAGTCATGAGTTCAAATAATGGAAGTAGCATGACAGGGAATTCAAACCATGGAAAATTCAGTGTAGTAGAGGAAAACCCTCCAATCTAACAACAACATTGAATTATGAATACCTCCTGTGTTTTAATCTTTTGAACAGTAATTGCAACAACAGATTATGATGTTTTGGATTTTTTTAAGACCATATAGCGTTTTGAGATTTCAGATTGGGAAAATAGTTGGATCTCTTAGGCCACACTTCGTGATAGTTTTCAAAGTGGTCCTAAAATCTCCAAGTTCACATTTCTGCCTGTTTAGGGTGAGGCATATCGTTCCCTACAAAGGACTGAATCAAAAATTATATATGATGAATTTTTGTCCATTAATATAGAGTTTGGTTTTCCATTAAGTTGCTGTCTTTTGACAGTTTAAGTAAAAGGGATGGAGATTGGGTTCCAAATTATATTATTTTTAGATGATTTGCCACATAGCAATTTTTCAAAACCACTTCTTTCAGAACTGAAGAAACTGCACAAAAGCCCAATTTGCAGATAATTTGCAACTGAAACCAATACTGTCAGTTCAATGATATGGAATAGGCTAAGAAGTGTTGAGGTGTATTGACTAATTAAATAAGATAATAAAATAGGGTGGCATTTCTCTTCATTACTTCATGAATTCAGACAATACAGTGTATACTAATATTTATTCACTTATTGCATTTGTTTAAGCTGGGTCCTTTAATTGCTAGCCCAGTATTACAAGTTTCATGTGGCCACAAATGAATCTGGGATTTCCATTCCTGCAGGCCGAAGAGTTAGCCAAGAATACCCAAACCTTGAAATGTAAAATGGAAGAATAAAAACAAAATATGCTCAACATGGGAGCATCCAATTATCTGTTTTTTTCAGATTTCAATGGATTGAAATAGAAACTGTGAGCAAACCACAAAAAAGATCAACATTTAAAAATAAATCAGATGCTGAAAATCTGAAATAAAAATAATCCCAGAGAAACTTAGCAGGTCCATCAGCATCTGTGCACAGAGAAACTGTTAACGTTTCAAGTCTGATATGACTTCTTCAGAATTGAAATGGAGTGGAAAGTGATGTATTTTTTTAAAATGGTGTGGACAGAGGGAGAGGAGGAGCAAACAGAACAAATCCTGAGGTGTCTAATTCAAAAACCAAAAGTAGTGCTAATGGTCAGGAGAGCGAGGGAGAAGGAGAGCGAGGGAGAAGGAAAGCGAGGGAGAAGGAGAGCGAGGGAGAAGGAGAGCGAGGGAGAAGGAGAGCGAGGGAGAAGGAGAGCGAGGGAGAAGGAGAGCGAGGGAGAAGGAGAGCGAGGGAGAAGGAGAGCGAGGGAGAAGGAGAGCGAGGGAGAAGGAGAGCGAGGGAGAAGGAGAGCGAGGGAGAAGGAGAGCGAGGGAGAAGGAGAGCGAGGGAGAAGGAGAGCGAGGGAGAAGGAGAGCGAGGGAGAAGGAGAGCGAGGGAGGAGAGCGAGGGAGAAGGAGAGCGAGACAGTAACCCTTTTTCCTCTAAGCTGAAACTGATGCCCCCTATTCCTTGATTCCCCTACCCTGGAAAAAGGACTGACTGCATTCACTCTATCCATGGCTCTCATGATCCTGTACATCTCTATAAGGTCACCCTCTCAGTATCCTATACTGTAAAGAAAAAAGTCCTAGCTTGTCTAACCTCTCTCTATAACTCTGACCATTGAGTACAGGCAACATTGTTGGAAATTTCTTCTGCACTCTTTCCAGTTAATAACATCCTTATGTAATGACACGGCAGTGAACTCTTCTGCTATTTAAACCAAACATACAGAAAAGCTCACCATACACTGTAATCTGTTAAAGCTTGAATGGCAGAGAACTCCCAACTTTCACTATTTAAAGAAAAAGTATCAATTTATTCTTTAACTCTAAAAATGAACATTAAACAACAACTATTTACAACTGTAAGCTTCCTTTCTTTTAAATGTTTATTATCTGCCTTCAACTCTACAACAATATACTGTTCCAATAAAAGCCCGCATTAAAGTTACATCAACTTAATTTCAAGACCACGTGGCAGCTGTTGTCGGTGTCTGTCTCCTTCTGGCTCAAGATCTCTCTGGATTGTTTTCGGTCTTTTGCTGCAAAGTTGTTTAATATGGAATAGAAAGTGCTTGCTGGCAGTTACTCTCACTCCCTAACTGTCAAAATGTCTGTTTCTTTATACCCCCAACATCGGATTGCCTAATTGGTTCAATGTTGGCAAAGCAATACATTTAAAATAAATTGTTTTTTAGTATCCAAAGGGATAATTTAAACTGAATGGCTCAATTCAAATGATTGTCAAAACAGCAACCAAAACTCAGGTATTTGTTTCAGAGCCAAATGTTATATATTTTCAATTTTCTAATACATTCTGAGACTACTAGTCAGTTACATGACAGGGGCCTGCAAGTTCACTCTCGCTTAAAAGTACACTACATGCCTTCACCTTCATAACCATTCCTACAACAAGGTGACCAAAACTGAACACAATACTCCCAGTGCAGCCTCATGAACATCCTGGGTTACTGCAAAATAACTTCCCAACTTCTACACTCAATGCCCTGAATGATGAAGGTCAGTGTGCCAAAAGCCTTCTTCACTGCCTTGTCTACCTGTGACTCCACTTTGAAAGAACTGTGAACCTGAACTCCAAGTTCCCTCTGTTCCACTACAGTGGACAAATGTTCGGCACAACATCGTGGGCCGAAGGGCCTGTTCTGTGCTGTATTGTTCTATGTTCTACAGTGCTTAAGGAACTATCATTCACCATGAAATTCCTACCTTGAATTAACTTTCCAAAATGCAATACCTCACACTTATCTATATGAAACTCCATTTGTCATTTCTCAGACCAATTTCTCAGACCAAGATCCTGCTGCGAGAGAGAAAGCAGAGTGTAACAGAGAGAGAAAGAGTGCAAGCCGGAGGGTGTAGAAACACAGGCGGTATGCGAGAGTGCCAGAATGAGGGTGAGAGAGCGAGAGTGAGCGAACGAACGAGAGCAAGAGAGAGCGTGTGTGAGAGAGTGTGAAAGAGTGTGTGAACAAATGCAAGAGAGAGAAAGAAAGAGAGCGAGCGAGCGAGAGCGCGCGAACGGGTACGAGAGTCCAAGCATGAGACAGAGTGTGAGAGTGTGTGTGTGTGAGAGAGAGAAAGTGAGTGAGAGTGTGAAAGAGTGTGTGCGCGCACGCGTGCGTGTGCGTGTGTGTGTGTGTGTGTGTGTGTGTGTGTGTGTGTGAGAGAGAGAGAGAGAGAGAGAGAGATGTAAAATGGGTAAATGATACAAATGATAGGTTTGAAAGAAGAAAATGGGTTAGCTCTGCTAAGACAAAATGAGGGCGGTACGGTGGCTCAGTGGCTAGAACTGCTGCCTCACAGCACCAGGGACCCAGGTTCGATTCCAGCCTCAGGCGACTGTTTGAGTGGAGTTTGCACATTCTCCCTGTGTCTGCTTGGGTTTCCACTGGGTGCTCCAGTTTCCTCCCACAATACAAAAGATGTGCAGGCCAGGTGAATTGGCCATGCTAAATTGCCCATAATGTTAGGTGCATTAGTCAGGGGGTAAATGTAAAGAAATGGGTCTGGGTGGGTTACTCTTCAGAGGGTCAGTGTGGACTTGTGGGGCCAAATGGCCTATTTGCATACTGCAGGGAATCTTAAAAAAAAAGACATGGCTAGACGGGCAGTGAAGGAATGCAAGAATAATGGAAGGCAGAGACCATGGTTTGGAGTTCTGAGATATAAAAACAGGAGTAAGCCATTCAGCCTAATAGGAAATGAGGTGCTGGCCCTCCAGTGTGTATTGAGCTTCATTGGAATACTGCAGCAGGCCCAGGAGGAAATGTTAGCATAGACCAAGGTGGTCAATTAAAATAGCAAGCAACTGGAAGATCCCTTTATCTTTTGCTCTGGGTACCCTCACAATCTGTTCCACTCACTCTTCCTCCCCAGCAACAGTGCATAAAATATCATATTCCAGCCTCTTTCAGTTCTGAAGAGTCAAACTGAAGTTGAAATGTTAACGCTGCTTCCATCTCCATAAAATGCTATCAGACCTGCTGAATTTCTCCAACAGTTTGTTTTTAAACCATGTAAACAAATACAAGATCATATTTCAGGTTCTTTCCAGTAATTAGTCACAATATTCAAATTTCATTTAACAAAAGTTGAAAGTGGCCACATTTGATTGCTTTTCACAACATCATAATGAACAGTCAAACACAAAAACCATAATTCCTAAGTCAAGAGATATTTAAACAGTTTCAACATTTTAAGGAGAACTTTTAAAACAATTGAAAGCAAAGTTAACGTTATATTAGAGTATTATATCTGTAACATTACAGCATGAAGGAACACTTGTGAACTCACAATCCTTCACGGAATCCATCAATCAGAGCCTGAAAGAGGGGTTTGTTATGGGGGATTGTTTGAAGAATGTTGCCATCTGCTGTGACATAGCCAATTGCCCACTGGCCAAGCCTGGTACAGCTCAATCGGAATATGTAGCTGAAAACAAAAGAATTGAAGTTACATTTGATGAATTATAACACAACTACAGATGTTTTGGTAGGTTAGATTTGAAAGTTCACTATTTTTTCTTTTAATTCATTCCTGAGGTGTTTGTGTCCCTGTAACCAATATCTATTGCCTATTCATAATTAATTTTGAGGTGGTGATGAAACTCTTGAAACTCTACAGTTCACTCTACTGGGAACGGAGTTTCCAGGGACAGGGAAAGAATGGTAGATCAAGTTAGGATAGTGTGCACCTTGGAGAGAAACTTTCAGGTAGTTGTATCTCTTCTAATTGAAGCCACGACAGAGCATCTTGCTGATGGTACATCTATACATGGTGATCTACTGAGTCGTGATCATTTTATTGCCATGAAATATTTGGGATTGTGGACAGGATAGGTTCTTTGAGGGTATCTGCAGATTAGTACCAACCCTTGCATTGCACTAGCACATCTTAAAAGAATGAAATAAAGCATAAACTACTCTCATATAGATTTGTACCAGTTTAGTTCTGTAATTGCTGCCTGTGGGGAATTTAGCCTATCATGCATCAACCTCTTGAAAAAACCTTTCCCAAAGTAATAGCAAAAATAAACATTTTAATTCAGTAAAATGTGTGAAGGATTTCCTACAAGATGAATTCACTATCAGCACATCTCCATCGCAAAATAAGGCACTGCAATAAAAGAACAGAAGCAACACACCAACAAAAGCATTACTCCATAACCAAAACATCACTGCCTGATAGTCTCGCTAGTGAATGAAACAAAACTGACATTAATCATTAACTTAACGTTGCTACTGTTTCATTGTCTGGATAGAAGTAGCAATTGGGATGTTTTGGAATGATCCTGGTTTTATACAACAACTGCTTCACAACGAAGATGTTGAGCAAGCAAGAATTACCCATTTCTGACCAAAAGATAAGCTGATAGGTGATATATACCCCTCTGTGAAGGCCTTTCTAAAGTTTATTTGGCTTATATGGGATAAGTATAAGTAATAAACTAAATGTCAACTTTTCACACAATTGTTCAAAAGATTTGCTTCCTCTTCCCTCACCTTTGGGAATTTTTCTGACCTCTGCAATGGATTTACTGGGATAGTCACTAAAAGTAACAAATACATTGACTGTGTCCACCATAATCAATTCTAGCAAATGCAAATAATAATGTTATTACTTTCCATTCCTAATGTTATTAGAATTCCAGCATCCATTATTAAAACAGCATCAGGGCTCTTTAAAATCTAAATGGCCAAGTGTTTCATGCAATCAATTATTGAGTAATCTATTTATTAGGTAATTCACATTAGATGCAGAAAAATCACATTTGACTAAAGTTTTTTAATATTCACAGGATATCCTGGAAAGATGAGGTTTATTGTCCAAGCCGAAATGCATTGAAACGTGGTGTTGAAACCTTCGTAAACTGCTACAGACTGCTTGGTGAAAATAATCTCACATTGCCGTTTCATAGGGAGTTCCAAGATTTTGATCCCTCAGTGACGAAGGTACAGCAATATATTTCCAAATCAGGATTGACGTGTAACTTGGAGAGGAGTTTGATGGTTTCATCATGGGCCTGTAACCTTTGTCCTTCAGATTTGCAAAGGTCTTGGTGAATTGCTACAGCACATTTTGATGGTCGCATTTGTTCTGCTGGTGATCGAGCAAGGTCAATCAGTTTAAGCTCAGTTGTGGGAAAGCTTTTAGAAACAATAAGCCAGGAAAAAATTAACAGCCGCTTGGCCAACTGCCAATTTTTAAAGAAAAGTCAATATGGAAATGCCTCAAGGAAATAATGTTTAACTAACTGATGAGATTTTGTGGACGTAACAGAGAGGATTGATGAGGGTTATGTGCTTGATGTGGTATATATGAACTTGCAGAAGGCATTTCATAAAGTGTCACACCATATAGATTTGAAGTCACGAGAATAATAGGGAAAATCATGGCATGAACACAAGGTTGGCTGAGTGCCAAGAAACAGTAAAAGTGCATAGATGTTTTATTTGGAATGCAAGACAATATGTCTAGTGATCTTCCCTGCGATCAGCACAGGACCACTGCTTTTCTTGAAAGATTTTAATGTGATCTAAACTTGGGAATACCAAATAAACCTATTGGACTATAGATTTTTTTAAACTTTGGCCACCCCAGTCCAACACCGGCACCTCCAAATCATAACCATTAAGACAATAGTGATAAACTTCAAGAAGAAATCTAATGGCTGGTGGAATTCGCAGAAACATAACAGAGTAACTTTATTGTAGAGATTTGCAAAATAATACATTTTGGTGAGAAGTATAAAGAAAGGCTGTATAATCATTGAATCTAGAACCCCTATAGTTCAGGAGGCCATTTGGCCCATCGAGTCTATACCAATCCTCTGAAGAACATTCCACCCAGACCCACACCCTAACCATATCCCACAATTCCACGTTTACCATGGCTAACCCACCTAGCTGCACATCCCTGAACACTACAGGCAATTTCAGCATGGCTAATCCATGTAACCCACACATCTCTGGACAATGGGAAGAAACCAGAGCAAAGTATAAAATACACAGAGTACAACTCTAAAAGGTGCAAAGGAACAGAAAAACCTGGGCGAATTTGTACAAATTATTGAAGATAGCAGGGCCGATTGAGAAGACGGTTGACATATTAAGATTTTTATGTACAAGTACCTGGTACAAAGGCAACCAAGTTATGGTGAACCTTTTTGAAACAGTAATTGTCTCACTTGGAACATTGTGATTAATTCTAGACACATTTTAAGAAGGATGTGAAGCCTTTCAAAAAAGTGCAGTCAAGGTTAATGAGAGTTGTTCCAAAACAGAGATTTCAATTCCATGGATAGGGTTGATGTTCTTGAAGGAGAAAAAGCTGAGATGAGTTAAGCAAACCATGTCAAAATACCGAGGAGTCTAGAAAGAATAGATGGGGAGAAAACATTCCCTTTGGCAGAATGGTCAGGAAGCGTAGGACACTGATTTAAAGTGACTGGCAAAAAGAAATTGCGAAGTGAAGCATTTTATAAGTGTAGGAAGGATCTTGAAAGCACCAAGAGTGATGTGGAGGGAGATTCAATTACAGCTATCTGACATCATGAGTTGAATGTTCTCCTTCTGGTATTTTTGAATGTTTTCAATTAACAATAGCCAAGATGAAAAATTCACCATGCAGGATCCTACAATCCATCCCACATCAAATAATTCCACCCCATCACTCAAAGTAGATTTAAGGAAATATTTTTCTTTCCTCCTCATTTACAAGATCTCCCATTCAATTACAGAAACCAGAAATTTGCCAAAGAAAAAATGATTTGTTTATTAAGTCATGATGCAAAAATCTCTGATGCCTTCTTTCTATTCAACACATCCCCATAGTGACATTGCAGCTCTTAATTTCCTTACCTCCCAGGTTTGTGGATGAATTTCTGGAGTCTTGCTTTTACCTCATCATAGGTTAAGAAGGCCATGTATCCCGGATGAGTAACAGCTAATGAGTTCCAGTTCCTGAGCAATGATGACCATGGCTATGGAACAGAAAAATATGGTACAATAAGTACAGCTTATTTGTTGCAACTAAAATATAACTGTCTGCTACATCAATACCAATCAGAAAATTCAACTTCATATATCCACAAGATCTGCAGTCCTTGAAGAAACTAGTCAGACTGTAAATTGTAAAGCAATGTTTATGCCTCACATGATGAACAATGACAGAATTGCTACTCCTCAACTAGAGTGACAAAAAGAATCACACCAGAGATTCAATCCCATGACCAATTTAATACTGCAGTGTATCTGATCTTGTTCAGGTACTTTATGAAAATAAGTACTCAGCAAAAATAAAATAAAATGGTTGGGGAGGAGTAGTAAGACTAAAGAAGTACTTACATTTTTAAGATTTAACTGATATCATAGGAACTAACTTTTCATATGTTTTAGGCGACTTTTCAGGAACCATTTTAATCTCACAAATGGCAGTTATAACTCTCAATTACTCATCAGGTCAACCCACTCATGTGATATGATCCTTGACGACTGTCTTCATTTTGTATCTTCCATTTCCCACGCATCCTGCTCTTAATTAAAGATTGGCAATTTATACCAACCCATGAGACTGTCAAAACTAATTTCATGGAGAACAGCTAGCTTAGACAGGGAAAGATTTTATTTTGAATGTTACCAACATTCAAAACAAATGCTTCGTTAACAATTTACTAATGTTGCATTTTACATCATTTATCAGTAGAGAGAATATTCTCATGTTTCAACTTTCACCTGTCAAGAATCTGCATATTGATAGTGGTTACATTCAAACGCATGTCTCAATCATGAAGTGCAATGTGTCAAATAGTCTCTCATCACCAAACCTCTTCAATATTTCTGTTTCACAGCGTGAATAACAATGTTTTAATTCAGAGTTTAAACAGCGCCCAAATATCCTCTGCAATAGCCAGTTATGTTGTAAGATATTGACAGTGAAATCTTTTCTCAATAGTTATGTTACAGCTGAACAAACTCTTCCTCTTTCTGTTGAAATATGTGGATAGGAAACGCATGATTAATGTTGTCCAGCCTCACCCAACTAAGTTCTTAGGTCAGAGTGAGATTGGTTTATTAAGAAATTAAGTGTATTCTTGAGATCAATCATCAAGCTGAAAGCAATTGTTCCCATACTTCCCAGGACCGGTGCTAAAATTAGTCCATATTTCCTCTTCCTGCTATTAACCCTTACTCTTATTTTTCTCCAACAGAAATACATCAGTAAATTCAACAAATGTGTACTTAAAAAAGCTAAAATTTAATAATAATAATCAGAAGTCCCGGTAAAACTGCTAGTGATTTCTTGCAGTCAGTTTTGTATTATGATGTGATAACTGATGTTCTCTCATTTTCCTGCCCACTTAAAGCAACTGTTACCACTAATTGATTGAAAACCAAGAGAACTATGAATGCTATAAATAAACAAAAACAGAAATTGCTGGAAAAATCTGCAGGCCTGGCAACATCTGTGGTGAGAAACCAGAGTTACTGTTTCAGGTCCAGTGACTCTTCTTCAGACCCGAAACGCTAACTCTGGTTTCTCTCCACAGATGCTGCCAGACCTGCTGAGTTTTTCTGGCAAGTTTTGTTTTTATTACCATTGGCACAGTGTTTGGTGCACATAGGTTATGAAAGTAGGTTCAACTCACCACATCACTGACCGAAACTGAAAGAAAAACAATCTGCCAAGTTTTAAGCATTGCCAATAAGATGAGAGGAGTTCAGGATAAACAGGGAAAAATTACAGATTGGACTGGCAATTCCCAGAATGAAAAGTAGTCTTAGACTTAGTGAGATTTAGCCCTAGACCGGACGAGAGGAACTAGAGGCGACAAGATTCCACCACTAGGATTGGTCCATTGCAATCTCTTGTGCTTCCGCCCAGGTCACATCATGTTTTAAAGTTCCTCCCTAAAAATACTTAATCAAATCTTTTTGGATGGCCCAGTCTTCTTTTTCTATTTGGTGGTGTTCAGTCTACTGTCACTCTGATGGGATATCATCCAGAAAGGCAAACTTGTATCTGGCCAATCTCAGTTAGCTCACAGGTGCCTTTCTGTAGCAGCTCCTGCTTGGCAATACTGTCTCTCCATGTGATTTCAGGATTTTACACAGGCAGCCTGTAGAAAGATTACCAATTTGCACAACATTTTTGCTGTTCTCTTCCATGTCTCACTGATATAAGTTGCAGTTCATCCTAATATGAACATGTAGAGTCACAGATTCACAGCCATGTTGATAGCATTGGATGCTCAGATTACGTGGAACTACTGGAAGGCCGATTTTGCTTAGTTCATTCTTGTGTGCACATTGATTGCTGCATCATCCTCCCTGGAGAAGTTACTTTTAAGATAGTGAAGTGGTTGACATCCGTATTGTTTGATTGCCTACAAGTGATAAGAGGGCCTTATTGTCAGTGCTTTTGTTTTTATCATGGCTAACACACAAACCAATCTTGTTGCCAATGAGTTCAAGACTGGTTGCAGTGTCTTGGAGCATGCACAGTTCCTCAGCTCGCTACAAATATTGTGGATACTATCGTCTGCATCCATAATTACGTTCCCCATTACAAAATCAACAACCAAGAGGAAAAGGAATGAAAGAGTATGCAACCTTGATGCACTTCTGTGATGATCTGCAAGAAGTCTAGTCCATAAGATCAGAAGACCATAAAACATAGGAGTGGAAGGAAGGCCATTTGGCCCATCAAGTCCACTCCGCCATTCAATCATGGTTGATGGGCATTTCAACTCCACTTACCCGCAGTTTCCTGTAGCCTTTAATTCCTTACGAGATCAAGAGTTTATCAATCTTTGCCTTGAAGATATTTAATGTCCCGGCCTCCAATGTACTCTGTGGCAATGAATTCCACAGGCCCACCACACTCTGGCTAAAGAAATGCCTCCTCATTTCCATTCTAAATTGACCCCCTCTAATTCTAAGGCTGTGCCTATGGGTCCTAGGTCTAGTGTTGATGCAGCACTAAAGATGCACTATAAGGCTTTGAAGATGTTAGCATATACTGAGTGATGCCATACCATCTTGTGATATACTACAATGATTGCTGACTAATGTATCAAAAGCCTTCCGGAGATCAATGAAGTTGAAGACTGATTTTCCAGGCTGAGCTCTCTAATGTCCCTGGTTGCAAGGATCTACTTGCAGTATGACCTCCAATCCAGAAACATGACTGTTCTTCACAAAAGGGAACTGTCTATTTTTACGTTGAGGTATGGAGGTGCCATTGCTGGACTGGGCAGGACAAATTCAGAAGTCAAATTCAGGTTATAGTGCAACAAGTTTATTTTGAAATCACAAACTTCACCTGACAAAGCAGCAGTGCTCTGAACGCTTGCAATTTCAAATAAACCTGTTTGACTATAACCTGGTTTTACGTTACTACCAAATCATTTGAGCAGTATCATGCTGAACACCTTTAAACACCTTGCCATGTACAACAGCAGCACTATACCTCTCCAGTTGTAATAGTTGTGGAATGTCCCTTTCTTTCACAGGTTGAGGATCATAGCTTGCCTCCAGTCATCCAAAATGTCTTCCTGCAGTCCAGATGTTGCTAATCAATTCCATGATCTCTGCAGTAACAGTGCTTTTACCAAGTATCTACTTCCCTGCTGGAATCTCATCAATCCCAGGTGCCGCACTGCTCTTCAGGCTCTTGATTGGTCTTTGGAACTCTAACCTGCCAACTTCTCCCAAGTGAGTTCCAGCTGCTAAAGTATGATTCTGCCATCGAACTCAAATGGAGAATTGATTTTGGGCTCATTGACAATGTCCCAGAAATGTTCTATCCGCTTTACCCGAAAATTAAATCCTGCCATCCTTATCCTGGACTGCTACATTGGTATTGCTTTTGGCACCAGCAATTCTGTGCAGCTGTTCCAATTTGCTGTCTCATGCCTCCATGCCTTTTAACTCAATCCATCATTGTTTATCTCTCCTGCAGCTCTCCTTCAAAGCTTTGTTCACACTTCTGTACTTTTCATGGTCTTCATTCAAAGTTCCTCCCCTAGTCTTTCTTGCTCTTTGCTAGCTTTCTCTTCATCAATCAACTTTCATGTTGGGTTGGTGATGCATCGTTCTATAGCAAACCAAAAATAAACAAAGAAATGCAGATGCTGGAAATCCAATGCACAAACCGAAATTACTGGAAAATGTCAGCAAGTCATCCAGCACTGTGGAGAGATATTTTGAAGAAGTGTCACTGCACCCAAATCGTTAACTCTGTTTTCTCTCCAAAGAGAAGAAACGTTGATTCTCCTGTTCCTTGGATGCTGCCTGACCTGCTGTGCTTTTCCAGCAACACATTTTCAGCTCTTTCTCTCCAAAGATACTGCACACCTGCTCAGTTTTTCAAACAACTTCGGTTTGAGATTCAGCATTCTATGGTGGTTCCAATCCTCTACCCAATGGCAACTTTTGCACTCTTCTGAAAATTTCAAAAGACTGTTCTTTGAAGTTGCCTATTTTCATAAGAAATTTTAACTGTCAGAAAGGGCCAACTAGAAACAGGATGACTAGTCCTTGCCCTTGCCCTTTGCAAACATTTGCTCATTTATGACTACTGTCTTCAGCTTCAGGCAGATCTTGCCTCGGACAATGTGATGGTCCAATAGATATTAATATATCATGCAATACATCTTTGGTTTACTACTGATGCATAGAGCCATTCTTGCTGAAGGAACAGCTGCTACTGTGCAATGGGTTCAACACTGGGAATATTTTCTTCAAACACAACGTCTTTCATTAATTGCTCTGGAGCTTCCCAGACAGTAATACTGAAACAGACTAACTGACAGTAGCCTTCAATTGAACACAAAACCATTGTATTATAGGGAGACTGTCAACCAACTGCTACAAAGATGCAGGACAAAGGACATGGAAGCAATCAGAAATTAATTATTTAAGTAAAAGGTGAAAAACCATTAAATAATAGTAAAATCTTACAAATGTTACTTGCACATGACAGAAAAAGTAGTATGCGAAGATGACTGAAATAAGACTGCAATTTAAAATCAACAATCTACAAATGGGACAAAGGTCATTTTATTTCAATCGTTTTATAACTTGGTGGTTTTCAATATTAATAAATCCTTTAACAGAATATAATGAATGCAATTACACAACTCATGGCTAGAGTCAGAAGTGCTGGCAAAAGAAAAATTGACCCAAATAGAATTAAATAACGTTTAACTCCACAGTTTTCTTTAAAAAATGTGTTTATCATATTCCCAAATTACAGTTTATCACTAAATTACAGTTCATGATTCATTCATATCCGTGATACTACCTGTTCTCTTGAATCCATTTTTGTTTTAACATAGCAATGTAAGTGAACTGCAAAGGTATTTCATGTATAATTATAATTAAAATTGCAGAAAATTCAAATTAAAGAATTGATGTGCAATTAACAATATTTCCAATATAACACTTAGGGCTTTCACTTGGATGATAGGTGGGCCAAGGAGATTGGAACTGCATATTGCTAGTCATCTACAGTCTTGGCTATCTTCTTGAAGTTTGCCACAAGTACCAGAACTTTTAAAATGCTTATCATTGCCTCGCACTATTAGCTGATTTTAACACATGCAAGCCCAAATAATCTAGATACTTACAACAAGAATGCTGCATGTTTCAAGCATTCTTAAAATTTACAATTTATCTTAAATGGACAGAAATATGATTTTCTCGCTGTTGAAACTATCCTAAGTAGAAGTAACAGAGACTGGAATGACAGCGTTGCCAATGCTGTGCAGTACACTTGTGAACACCCCATTGTCAAATGTATTGTGTCATCAAGAAACTTGAATCCCATCTTATGAATTGAATCATTAATTTTCAGCATTGCTGAACATCATTTTCCAAGAACACAATTTTTCAATGACTGCTTTCAGATTCTTAAGAATTCTTAAAAAATCCTGATGCCGCCAATGTTCAGACATTGAACCATTTCCTACATTTAGAGTATTGACACTTTACTAGTCCTAATCTGAACCAATTCAAACAGAAGAATCTCCTTATAAACACAAATTTTTCCCTTCCCTAGTTTGCCAACAAGTTTACTTAGTTACTCAAGTTCACAAGCATGCAAGGTCATTGGTTCAACACTTGGTCTATGATAGTTCATATGTCCCAGCCACAGAGTACATCAAAACTTTGAAGACATCAAAACTTTACAAACAGAAACAAGTTAGCTCAGCCCAAATAGTACATGTGGATTTTAATCTTTAATTAAGCTCAGTAATGGTTGTCTAATTATCTGAGAAGTTAATCAATATGGAACTGCAAGAAAACACACATTATGGCTGCAGAAGTTTGCTGAGCCAAGGACCTTTTGCAGTGATTTCAACCATCGTAATCATGTTCCTTCACTTCACATACATCTTTAATCACTATGGCATTTTCTCTATGGCCTCACTGACAACAGATTTGGCAAGTCTTCTTGCTGCTATACATCGTCAAATGTTGTCACAAGGTAAAGGGCAGCAATTCTCACCTTTCCTCAGCTGTTGGGTTCTTGCATCCATGTCTGAAGAAGACTGTGAAGAGGTCTTGAGTCAAATGAGCACTCTATTTGGTACATAGGTCCCGCTGGGTGGCACAAATGTTAATTTCACTTAACACTTCATTAATTTTTTTGGAGAAGATTTACAAGGCCATAATTGGTTTGATAAATTAATGCTGTCTTTACAGTGCCAGGGACACAGATTCGATACCAGCTTTGGGTCACTGTCTGTGTGAAGTTTGCACATTCTGTATCTGTTTGGAAGCTACAGCTTGGAAACTGACCCTTCAGTCCAACTCATTCATGCCAACCAGATATTCTAAATTAATCCATTTGTCAATATTTGGCCCATATCCCTCTAAACCTTCCTATTCATGTATCCATTCAAATGTCTTAAATGCTGTAATTGTACAAGCCGCCACCACTTCCTCTGGCAGCTCATTCCATACACACACACTACTCTCTACATGAAAAAGTTGCTTCTCTGGTCCCTTTTAAACCTTTCCCCTCTCACCTTAAATCTTTACCCTCTAGTTTTAGGCTTCCTGCCCTGGCTACTAACCCTATCCCTCATTATTTTATAAACCTCTATGAGGTCAACCCTCAGCCTCTGATGCGCCAGGGAAAATAGCTCCATCCTATTCAGCCTCTCCCTATAGCTCAAACCCTCCAACTCAGCAACATCTTTGCAATTCTTTTTGCACCTTTTCAAGTGGTACAACATCCTTCCTATAGCAGGGAATTCAACACAGAATTCCACAAGTGGCCTAATTAATGTCCTATACAGCCGTAAAATGATATCCCAACTCCTATACTCAATGCTCTAACCAAAGGTTCGTGTACCATACAGTGCTTTCTTTCATATCCTGTCTGTGACTCCACCTTCAAGGAACTATGAATCTGCACAGCAAGGTCTCTTTGTTAGGCCCACTCCCCAGGACTCTACCATTAACACTATAACTCCTGCCTTGATTTGCCTCATCAAAACGAAACACCTCACATTTATCTAAACTCCATCTGCCACTCCTTGGCCCATCGGATCAAGGTCCCATTGTACTGAGATAACCTTCTTCACTGTCCACTACACCACCAATTTTTGCCTCTGCAAACTTATGAACTATTCCTCCTAAATTCACTTACAAATTAATTTATATAAATGACAAAAAGCAGTGGGGACACATACTGATCCTTGTGATTCAGACTCCAGTCTGAAAAACAACCCTTTGTCTCATATCTTCAAGTCAATTTGTATCTAAATGGCTAGGTCCCCTGGATTCTACCCATACTAATCAGCTTACCATGCGGAACCTTGTCTAACACCTTACTGATGTCAACATAAATAATGTCCACCGCTCTGCCTTCATCAATTTTCTTTGTCACTTCTTTAAAAGCAATCAAGTTAATGAGACACAATTTACCACGCATAAAGCCATGTGGACTATCCCTAATCAGTCCTTGTCTTTCCAAATACATGTAATCCTGCCCCTCAGAATCCTCTCTAACTTACCCACCACTGACTCATTGATCTATAGCTCCCTGGCTTTTCCTTACCACCTTTCTTAAAATAACAGCAGTACATTAGCCACTGACCAGTCTTCCAGCACCTCACCTCAGAGTCATAGAGATGTACAGCACAGAAACAGACCCTTCAGTTCAACTTGTGGTTGCCAACCAGATATCCCAACCCAATCTAGTCCCTGTCAGCACCTGGACCATATCCCTCCAAACCCTTCCTATTCATATACCCATCCAAGTGCCTTTTAAATATTGCAATTGTACCAGCCTCCACCACTTCCTCTGGCAGCTCATTCCATAAACGTACCACCCTCCGCGTGAAAAAGCTGGCCCTTAGGTCTCTTTTATATTTTTTCCTTCTCACCCTAAACCAATGTCCTCTAGTTCTGCACTTTCCCACCACAGGGAAAAGACTTTGTCTATTTATCCTATCCATGCCCCTCAGCCTCCGACACTCCAGAGAAAACAGCCCCAGCTTATTCAACCTCTCCCAATAGCTCAAATCCTCCAACCCTGGCAACATCCTTGTAAATCTTTTCTGAACCCTTTCAAGTTTCACAATATCCTTCTGATAGGAAGGAGATCAGAATTGCACACAATATTCCAACAGTGGCCTAACCAATGTCCTGTACAACTGCAACATGACCTCCCAACTCCTGAACTCAATATCACCAAATTATACAAATATCTCAGCAAGGAGCCCAGTAATCACATCCCTAGCTTCCCACAAAGTTCAGGGATACATCTGATCAGATCCCAGGGATTTATCCATTTTCATGCACTTTGAGATGTCCAGCAATTTTTGTATGCAAATATGGACACTTTTCAAGATATCACTATTCATTTCACCAAGTTCTCTAGCCTCTACATCCTCTTCTACAATAAACACTGACACTAAATACTGATTTAGTATCTCACGGATCTCCTGCAGTTACACAGACAGCCATTTTGATCTTTAAGAGGTCCTATTCTCTCACTTGTTACCCTTTTGCCCTTAATGTATTTGTACAGTCTCTTTGGATTCTCCTTCACTCTCTTTGCAAAAGCTATCTCTTGTCTCCTTTTTGCCCTCCTGATTTCCCTCAAGTATACTCCTACTGCCCTACTACAAAGGAATTCGCTCAATCCCAGCTGTCTATACCTGCCATTCCCCTCCTTTCCTTGACCAGCACCTCAATTTCTCTAGTCATCCAGCATTCCCTGTACCTACCAGCTTTGCCCTTCACACTCATAAGAACATGCTGTCTCTGAACTCTCATTATCTCATTTTTGAAGGACTCTCACTTCCCAACCATGCCTTTATCTGCTCTCAATCAACTTTTGAAAGTTTTTGCCTAATAACATCAAAATTGGCCTTACTCCAATTTAGAACTGTTACTTTTAGATCAGGTCTATCCTTTTCCATAACTGTTTTAAAGCTAATAGAATTATGATGACTGGCCCCAAAGTGCTCCCCCACTGACACCTCAGTCACTTCCCCTGCCTTAGTTCCCAAGACATGGTCAGGTTTTGTACCCTCTATAGTCGGTTCATCCACATACTGAATAAGAATATTTTCTTGCACACCCTAAACAAATTCCTCTCTATCCAAGCCCTTAACACTATTGCAGTCCCAGTCTACTTGTGGAAATTAAAATCCCCTACCATTATAGCCCTATTTTTCTTACAGATATCAGAGATCTCCTTACAAATTTGCTTCTCAATTTTCCATTAACTTTGAGGGGTCTGTAGTACAATCTCAACAAGGTGATCGTGCCTTTCTTATTTCTCAGTTCCACCAAAATGATGTCACTAGACGTACTCCCAGATTATATCCTAAGTACAGCCATAATGTAATCCCTAATCAAAATTCCACTCACCCCTCCTCTCTTGCACACCCCCCCCCACCCCGCCCCACCTCTCTAACCTTCCTATTGCATCTACATTGGATCATAAAGCTATCCTGCCCATCCTTGAGCTACGATTCTGTGATAGCTATGATATCCCAGTCCCACATTCTCAACTATCCCTCAGTTCATCTGCCTTACCTGTCAAGCCTTTTGCTTTGAAATAAATGCAGTTTAATTTATCAAACTTATCTTTTTTGCTGCCTTGCACTTGTCTGCCTTGAGTAATTGACTTGCTCCTCTTCTCAACTGTATCAGCTTCAGACTTCTCTTTGGATCCTATGCCCCCAGGTAGCACTAACAAATCTCTCCGCCAAGGTACTGGTACCCTTTCAATTCAGGTCCAAACAAGTCAATTCCGCCCCAGAAAAGATTCCAATGATCCAAAAGTGCGAATCACCTGCACCAGCTCCTCACCAAGCATTCATCTGCTCTATCCTCTTATCCCTACTTTCACTAACACGTGGCACTGGCAGTAATCCTAATTTACTACTCTTGAGGAGCTACTTTTAAGCTCCTGCCTAACTTCCTATATTCTCTCTTCAGAACTCGTCCCTTTCTCTTCCTATGTTGTTAGTTCCAATATGTACAACAACCTCCTACTGGTGACTCTCCCCTTAAAGAATATTCTGCAGTTTCTTAAGAGACATCCTTCTGTCTGTGCCCCTGATTAGAGAGCCCCCTGTCATCGATCGCTTGGAACCTGACATACCCTTCATTCCAGCAGAGCAAGTCTCAGTACCTGAAACTTGGCTGTAAATGCTACCTTCCTCTGAATCCATCAACCCCGACATTTTCCAAAACAGCAAACTTGTTTGGGATGGGGATAGTCATACGAGATTCCTGCACCACCTGCCTACCTCTCCTAGAGGTAACCTATCTGACTGTATCTACTTTAATGAAATCTCCATTCATCACTCCCCCTTTCACATCCTATAAATGTTTCAGTGCCTGTAACAGCCACTTCAACCTATACACACAGTCCTAAAAGATTTGCAACCAAATATACTTTCTGCAGACCTAATCATCAAGAACAATGAAATTCTCTCTAATCCCCTGCATCTGACAGGAAGAGCACATCACTCTACTAAAGACCATCTCTGTACCTTAATCTACAAGCACAGTAAATAGCAGTTTTAAAATCTAAAATCTAAAAACACTGCTCTAGGATAACTTAAAACCTATGTTTTGTTTTGTTAAAGAAAATTTCATCAAGAGACAGATGTCAGGCAAATATAAAAAAAACTCACTCAACTCACTCTTACAGATTTACAAAATAAAATCAAGATTTACAAGTTTAATATGTCTTAAAAATGCAGATGTGCAGATTAGGTGGGATTGGCCATGCTAAATTGCCTCATATAGTGTCCAGGGAGGTACAGATTAGATGGATTAGCTGTACTAAATGCAGGTTACAGGAATAGAGTATGGCACTGGGTTTGGGTAGGAAGCCCTTTGGAGATTCAGACTCGATGAGCTGATTGATCTCTTTCGGCACTGTAGGGATTCTATGATCCTATGATTCTATGAAAAGTGAGCAATATTACACATTGCTGGCTAGATGCCACGTACCACAACAATGACAGGTGAAGAACACTACAGAATGCATCACAGCCAGAAGGTTGTCAGCTACAACACAGGAATTTACCAAACAATCTGAAAAATTGACTAGTAATGTCCCATTTATGAAAAGGAGCAGAAATTCAATACGACCAATTACAGTCCAATTAGTCAGCTCTAAAGCACCAGCAAAACAATAGACGGTGTTGTCAACAGCGCTATCAAGTCCAAAGGTGTGCAGGTTTGGTGGATTGGCTATGGGATATGCAGGGATAGGGGGATGGATTACTCTTTGGAGGGTCGGTGTGGACTCGATGGGCTGAATGGCTTGCTTCCACATTGTAAGGATTTGAAAAAGTTGTACCTATTCAACTATGACCCATGTAATAAAGTACACTTTAGTTCTACAAGGGCCATTCACTTCCAGACATCAAAAATAAACAATTGCAAAGTGGACGTTGCTTGCCAAGCAGTCAATGAAATTCAGCAAGGACAGAGCAGAAAGACAAATGCAGCTTTCTGAAATTTAAGACATAGTCAGCAGAGTTTGTGTGACCTCAAGTTTATGGAGGTTAGATATAAAAGATCAGCCAGAAGTGTGAATAGTTGAAACTAGAGGAGCGTGGAATATATCAGACCATGAACAGATTGTGGTGGCATACAATTCAATTGGTTGCTGCTACTAATGAATCTCACAGACATGTAATTTTGAACTGTTAGGTCTATTTATATTCTGCTCTAAGGAGCATAACATTAAGTGAAACATCATTTGATAGTCTATGTCCTCAGGGTGAAAACAAGGCATTTCATCATCTTCACTCTTTCCTTTGTCTTCTGTGGGTTCTTAAAACACCATATTGCTGTCATCCAATCACTATAGTCAATAGATGTGAAGCTGAAAAAACACAGCAGGTCAGACAGCATCCGAAGAGCAGGAAAGTCAACGTTTCGGGCTGAAACCCTTCACCAGGGAAGGTGAGCCCAGAAGTAAAGAGAGGGTGGTGGTGGGGTGGGTTGAGGGCTGAGAGAAGGATAGGTGGGATGTTGATAGGTGGATGCAAGTCAGAGGTTATTGTGATTAGTCAGTGGGAAGGGTGGAATGGATAGGTGAATGGGAAGATGGACAGATTAGGTTAAGGCAGGTCAGGGATCTGAGCATGGAATAATACGGGGGTGGAGGGATTTGGAAGCTGGTGAAGTTAATATTGAGGATTTTGGGCTGTAAGCTCCCCAAGCAAAATCACTATAACTTGGTTTACCTCATCTACTCTCTCTAGTCTCAGTTATCCATAAATTCAAATTATTTGACAGAAATGAATCAGAGGAATTATTTTCACTGGCTGGTCTAAAAAAGTTACACCCTCTTTTCCCAAAATACATTAGGGTCAGAATAAGTAAATCTGACCTTTTCCATGTATATACATATTCCCTTGGATTGCCAGCCATCTCACCACATGGGGACATTTACTTATCGAAATGGTTATGTTAATTTCAACGACTGCCCTCCAGATACATGATTAGTGTTTGAAACCCCTTGTTTTTAAATAAAGCTTTTGGTCACACTATCACTGCCTTATGTTTGCCAGCACAACAAATTAAGTTAACTTTTATATACTGCTTGTTTGTGATAGTCAACACAAAATCAACTTTTGTGGTATTGTGGGAAACATTTAACATTGCATGATGGGAAAAAAATTGGCCAACTCTCAAGTTATCGTTCAGTAAGTTAAAAGGACTATGGCAAAAGGTCAGACCAGCTTTCAGGACCAGGCTGAATGAAAACAAATTCCACAAGTTTGACAAAACTTCAGTAATCTTCTTAACATCTCCTTGTATATTTCGGACTGCAGATCTTAATCGAAACAAAGCATCCATACAACAGAAATAGAGTTATGGAATGATGCAAATGATTAATGTTTTTAGGGCTAAGGCTCAGTGTTACAGGTGACATATATTTCATGATAATCTGTAATCTCTTAGCAAATTTTAAAGTATATAAAGTACTCCTTTCTTTATAAAGGTGCAAAAAACTTGGAGAGTGTTGGGATCTATGGTTGCCCCCTCTTAGTTTTTTTAGCCAGAAAAAAAAACTGCAAGTAGTATTTTTTTTTAATAAAGACTGAATGTTTTTCAATTCAAGGTTGTTTTTTAATCTAAGTGTTGAGTTTGCTCTCACAGATCCCTGATTTGACATTTTCTGCATGATATGGAGTCATGAGAGTCCATAATAAGAATTGATTGCTTTTATTAGATTAGAAATTATTTTCCAAAATGAAGTTTCTATGTAACTGGCAGCTGAATTGTGAAAACAAAGTCCAAAAGTAAACAAGACAATATTTTAGGAAGATTCTTGGATTTAGTATCATTATCTACAGGAGTGTTTAAAAGTTTTCAAATATATATAGCTTCTAAACTCAACTTTTAATAATAGAACTAATCAAATAGGATCAAGACCAGATGGAGTACAGTATTCTGATCGAAACAGAAGATCTACAACAGTTCAAGTTTAATAGTTCCACCACTAGATGGTGTGACTGTACTTGTAAAAACTGACAGCAGCTGAACTACAAGGAGATGGGAGTCACAGGTGTACAGCATGGAAACACACCCTATGGTCCAACTCATCCATCCCGACCAGGTATCCTAAATAAATCTAGTCCCATTTGCCAGCACTTGGCCCATATCCCTCTAAACCCTTCCTATTCATATACCCAGCCTCTTAAAAGCTGTAATTGTACCAGCCTCCACTTCTTCTAGCAGCTCATTCCATACATGCAACCACCTTTGCTTGAAAAAGTTGCCCCTTAGGTCTCTTAAGTCTTTCCCCCTCTCACCTGAAACTTATACCACCACCACCCCCTCTACCTCCATCACCCCCACAAGCTTTGGACTCCATGTCCTCATTCAATTTGCCAATTACACTAAAATTGCAAGCGGTCACCAACAAATTTGTGTCAAATGGAGTTGAAACAACAAAGGAGGTTCCTACTTTATGCTACCTATGCATCATAAAAGATAATGAAAAATGTTGGGATTCATTGTTGAAAAGCTCTCCAATCTTTCTCTGCTTAGCATGTTGTTTTTGGTCAAGTCTAGTACAGTCAGTCATTATAGAATTCCTACAATGTGGAGCCCTCCAAAGAGTATTCCAGCCAAACCCACACCTTTACTCCTCTCCCTGTAAGCCACCTCACAAACACATCCCTGGACACTAAGGGCAATTTAGCATGGTCAATCCATGTAACCTGTACATCTTTGGACTGTGGGAGGAAATTGGAGCATCCGGAGGAAACTTATGCAGAAATGGGGTGAATGCACAAATTCTACATGATCATCAGAGGATGGAATCGAACCTGGGTTCCTGGTGCTGTGAGGCAGCAATGCTAACCACCAAGCCACCATACTGTCCTCGTTATCAATGCAGTCAAACATGTTTTCATGCTACAGTTGAAAATTCCAGATCATCATGACAGTCTTTGCAGTTTTAGCTAAGGGAACAGGAGGACATTCATTGGACTCTGCAGGATCATCAACCTCCATGGCTGAAGAATGCACCGTCCTTATGATTGGCTCATCTATTAGGACCATTGTGCAGCTTATAGCATTATTCACTTCAGCACAGGTTGTTTTGAGTTGTCAATGCTGGAAATTCCATGCAAGCCATCAACAGGCGTGTGAAAATAGCCCCGTCTTTGGTCAGGATGGCCTCACTGAGCTCCTCCTCATTCTCAGCATCTTGCCCAACTGTAGCCTGCTTGAACTTGGAAGCAGTTTGCAATTCTAGCTTCCATCACTATCTTCTACACTTTTGTTGTAAATATCACCTTTAGAACAGCTGGCTTGCTCTGCTGCTTCTTATTGGTGGCCTAGTTAGAGATAAGCTGCCATTTATAGTTGGTTTTTAGGCTCCTAAATCACTCTGACCCATTTCCTGGAGCTTGGTTGTAATTTTGGGAAGCAAGTTTGACAGCGTAATGTTCTGAAGGCTACGATGTCAGTGAAGTTTTCCATAATGAGAATTTGTCTTCATTTATTCACTTCCCTGACCAAGAGTTTTGACATTCACAAAGCAAAATGACTTGTTGAAAGTCAGAAAGGCAAAAGCTCCAGAAACAAAGCTGTAGAAGGAGTTTAAGGATCTAAGTTAAAAATGTGAGCTGTTAGCAGTTTAAGGGTCTTAGGAAGAGGTGTTGACTAAAGAAATTGTAAGGAGTGAATTATGACACAGGGTAGTAAGCCAAACCCCCAAATCAGCTTCTGTATCACTGGATTTGCAACAGTAATATTAAAACATTCAATGACTCTCAAAACTGTTCAATTGCTCTTCATCATACTTTACAAATAACAGCTCTTGGACACAAAATTTATAACTTAAACATAAATTAACACATTATTAAGAATGCAACTTGATTAGAACACAAACTACAAGGCAATCTAATTAATATCTACTCTACAAAGTAAGTCCAGTCTTTGTTTAATATAAACTCCCACTGTTACTGACACTGTTAGGGGATAATCTTTTTTAAAAAACTAGACAGTGATCTTTTTCTTAAATTACATTTGATAATGCGATATGTTTACTGTCAATGCATGTCAATAATCTTTGGTGCTGCATCTTCATAAAATTTGCTGTTGCAAAATTATAATCCTAAATCCCAATCCATCGCTCCACAATGCCAAGACACTAACTTTTTTCTCTCGACATGGATGGTTCCTGATCTGGTGAGTATTTTCAGCTTTTTCTGTTTTTACCTCAGATTTCTACCATCCACCATATTCTGCTTTTCAACTACTGATAACAGCTAGTTTCATTAGTTCAAAATCTAATCTGAATTAATACGATGTTTAGCAAATTAGAACATCGTTAAGGGTTTTTCTGTGGGTCTGGAGTCACATGTAGGCCAGATGGAAAGGACAGCAGATTTCCTTCCCTAAAGAACAACAGTGAACCAGCTGAGGTTTTACATCAACAGTGCTTACCACTATGTCAATGCCTCCCCAAAACCAACATCCTCTACAGTTTAGCAGAACTTGGGCAACAGGGGAAAACCACCAGCTGGAAATTCCACTACCCCAAAATATCACCCACTGGCCAAAGATTGACAAATTCCTGACTTGGAAATATTTCCCCCCTCCTTCATTGCTGCTGAATAAAAATTATGGAACTCACAGACATGGGGTGCACCTACACAACAAAGAGTGTAGTATTGCAAGGTGGTGGAACACTACTTCTCAAAGGCAATTATAGGTGTACATTAAATGTGACTTTTCCAATACCCACATCCCAGAAATAATGTTTTTTAAAATGGCATTTGGGATTCTGTGCTTTATAAGCACAAAAATTTACAAAAGACAGAAAATTATCCAAACTATATATAAAAAAAATTCATTCAGCTCAGGCTGGATTATCCTGTCCAATTCTGTGTAGCACACTTTCGGAAAAGCATAATTGCTCTGAAATAAGGTTTAAAAAGTGGTTTACTCGAATGATTTCAAGGAATTGAAGTTATGTATGCACACTAGAGAAGCTGGAGTTGCCCTCAAGGAATGCAGAAGTCTGAGAGCAGATTTAATAAAGGGATTTTAAATGAAATGTTTGGATACAGTAAACAAACTATTTGCAAAAACAAAAAAATTGACAATGAAAAGGTGAAGATTTAAAGTGATTGACAAAAGAACTCAGAGGTTACAAAAGAAAAAGGAACAAGTAGTTAGGATTCAGAACAGACTGACCAGTAGGGTGTTGGCCACAGATTAATTTGCAGCCTTCAAAAGGGTCCTGAATAAAAGCATGATGGGAAAAAAATGCAGGAATATGGGGAATGAACAGGGAAATGGGATTGCTCTTCCAAAGAGCAGCTGCAGACTTCCTTCCTTCAGTGCAATAGAAATTATTCCTCAGAGATTGTGCATAAACAGTCTATTCAGAAACGGAGATGAAGTCGTTCTCATTTTGGAAGATATCCAAAACATTATCCCATCTTTCTTTCAGATTAATCAAATTATTCTACAAATGGGAATAAAGATTTCACACTGCCCAACTCAATTCCGATATTGCTTCTTAGCTTTATTATAGAATGTTTCAGAAATAATTAGTATCATTTTAAAAGAAAATAAATCGAGCAAATCGACACCAGAGAGTCAGCTTAATTAAGATCCATTAAACAGAAACAGAATGTCTGAGTTAAGGGGTCGAAGCAGAGATAGCAGCTTTTAATTCTGTAGGCTCCCAAAATTTTGGAACATTTGACCGCAATATTTGAGACTGAACTTTGATGGCCTGTATGACAGATTTAAAATTATATATATATTCAAGCACTCTTGAAATTTGTTCTTAAATGTTTTACAAATTATCAATATACACTTATCATTGTAAAGCACTTAAGTCTAATTTATTCCTCATTTAGTACAACAGAAAAAGAACAGTGTACATTTCTATAGAATCTTTCTTGAGCCCAGTAGCCAAGAAATTCTGAATCTTACAACAAGGTCCCACAAACATCTCTCTGAAATGATCACATTTTCTGTTTCGGTGACATTAATTGAGGGATAAATATTAGCTAATGCACTGGGGAGAACACTGCAGCTCCTGGTCTAAATTTTATCACAAGTTCTTTACATCAGTCTGAGAAGTTTACATCTCAAGAGATTATTACAGGAAGATTACACAGGAACAGTGATGCATCAATTCTAACTGAAGGTTTCATTTGATGCCTTAGCCAATGTTTGTCAGAGTACAGCAGAGCAGGATTGCATGTCACTAATCCCATTTAAAACTGCACACAACTTTTTTTGTGTGTAGGAGCCTTTAAGTTTCAACTCCATCTTAGATCGGATGACAAGGCGAGCCTCTGGCAAAATACTGCAATAACACCATGATCCCTTTTGCTTTATAAACCAAAGACAACTCCCTTTGATTCACTGCAATCCAGAATTTAAATAAATCCATCCTTATTAGGTGTCCACCTACTTTAACTCTACATCCCATCACTGCTAACATGCTTCTTAAGGTATCTCAAGAATGTGACTGGAAAGAAATTCTGGGATTTACATATTAATGAACCAAAATCCGCAACCCATTCTAAAAGATGAAAGACTTAACAGCAATCTAGGTTTGTTTAATATATCACTTCAGCTGCATGACACTGAGATCTGATTAGATTAGATTAGATTCCCTACACTGAGCCACCGCGCCGCCCCTTGTTGTAAATCCTGCTCCACAGCTACCTGAAGGAGCAGCACATCAAAAACTAGTACTTCCAAATAAACCTGTTATCTATAACCTGGTCTTGTAATTTTTAACATACACCTCCCTGACAATGCTCACTGCCCTACCCACACTGCTCAACAATGCTGGACTTCCAAACCATCTGGAAATGTGTTGCTGGAAAAGCGCAGCAGGTCAGGCAGCATCCAGGGAACAGGAGAATCGACGTTTCGGGCATAAGCCCTTCTTCAGGAATGGGGAAAGTTTGTCCAGCAGGCTAAGATAAAAGGTAGGGAGGAGGGACTTGGGAGAGGGGCGTCGGAAATGTGATAGGTGGAAAGAGGTCAAGGTGAGGGTGATAGGTCAGACTGGGGTGGGGGCGGAGAGGTCGGGAAGAAGATCTCAGGTTAGGAAGGCGGTGCTGAATTTGATGGATTTGACTGAGACAGGGTGGGGGGAGGGGAAATGAGGAAACTGGTGAAATCCGAGTTCATCCCTTGTGGTTGGAGGGTTCCTAGCCGGAAGATGAGGCGTTCTTCCTCCAACCGTCGTTTTGTTGTGGTCTGACGATGGAGGAGTCCAAAGACCTGCATATCCTTGGTGGAGTGGGAGGGGGAATTGAAATGTTGAGCTACAGGGTGGTTGGGTTGGTTGGTCCGGGTGTCCCAGAGGTGTTCTCTGAAACGCTCCGCAAGTAGCCGGCCTGTCTCCCCAATATAGAGGAGGCCACATCGGGTGCAGAGGATGCAATAGATGATATGCGTGGAGGTGCAGGTGAATCTGTGGCGGATATGGAAGTTTCCTTTGGGGCCTTGGAGGGAGGTGAGGGGGGAGGTGTGGGCGCAAGTCTTGCACCTCCTGCGGTTGCAGGGGAAGGTGCCGGGAGTGGAGGTTGGGTTGGTGGGGGGGTGTGGATCTGACGATGGAGTCACGGAGGGAGTGGTCTTTACGGAATGCTGATAGGGGAGGGTAGGGAAATATATCCTGGGTGGTGGGGTCCGTTTGGAGGTAGCGGAAATGACGGCGGATGATGCGCTGTACATGGAGATTGGTGGGGTGGTAGGTGAGGACCAGTGGGGTTCTGTCCTGGTGGCGGTTGGAGGGGCGGGGTTCAAGGGCGGAGGAGCGGGAAGTGGAAGAGATGCGGTGGAGGGCATCGTCGACCACGTCGGGGGGGAAATTGCGGTCCTTGAAGAAGGAGGCCAGCTGTGTTGTGCGTTTTTGGAACTGGTCCTCCTGGGAGCAGATGCGGCGGAGTCGAAGGAATTGGGAGAATGGGATGGCGTTTTTACAGGGGGAAGGATGGGAGGAGGTGTAGTCCAGGTAGCTGTGGAAGTCGGTCGGTTTGTAGTAGATGTCCGTGTTGATTCGGTCGCCTGAGATGGAAATAGAAAGGTCGAGGAAGGGGAGGGAGGAATCTGAGACTGTCCAGGTGAATTTGAGGTCGGGGTGGAAGGTGTTGGTGAAGTGGATGAACTGTTCAACTTCCTCGTGGGAGCACGAGGCGGTGCCGATACAGTCATCGATGTAGCGGAGGAAAAGGTGGGGGGTGGGGCCAGTGTAGTTGCGGAAGATGGATTGTTCCACATATCCTACGAAGAGGCAGGCATAGCTGGGGCCCATGCGGGTGCCCATGGCTACGCCGCATCTGCTCCCAGGAGGACCAGTTCCAAAAACGCACAACACAGATGGCCTCCTTCTTCAAGGACCGCAATTTCCCCCCCGACGTGGTCGACGATGCCCTCCACCGCATCTCTTCCACTTCCCGCTCCTCCGCCCTTGAACCCCGCCCCTCCAACCGCCACCAGGACAGAACCCCACTGGTCCTCACCTACCACCCCACCAATCTCCATGTACAGCGCATCATCCGCCGTCATTTCCGCTACCTCCAAACGGACCCCACCACCCAGGATATATTTCCCTACCCTCCCCTATCAGCATTCCGTAAAGACCACTCCCTCCGTGACTCCATCGTCAGATCCACACCCCCCCACCAACCCAACCTCCACTCCCGGCACCTTCCCCTGCAACCGCAGGAGGTGCAAGACTTGCGCCCACACCTCCCCCCTCACCTCCCTCCAAGGCCCCAAAGGAAACTTCCATATCCGCCACAGATTCACCTGCACCTCCACACACATCATCTATTGCATCCTCTGCACCCGATGTGGCCTCCTCTATATTAGGGAGCCAGGCCGGCTACTTGCGGAGCGTTTCAGAGAACACCTCTGGGACACCCGGACCAACCAACCCAACCACCCTGTAGCTCAACATTTCAATTCCCCCACTCACTCCACCAAGGATATGCAGGTCTTTGGACTCCTCCATCGTCAGACCACAACAAAACGACGGTTGGAGGAAGAACGCCTCATCTTCCGGCTAGGAACCCTCCAACCACAAGGGATGAACTCGGATTTCACCAGTTTCCTCATTTCCCCTCCCCCCACCCTGTCTCAGTCAAATCCATCAAATTCAGCACCGCCTTCCTAACCTGAGATCTTCTTCCCGACCTCTCCGTCCCCACCCCAGTCTGACCTATCACCCTCACCTTGACCTCTTTCCACCTATCACATTTCCGACGCCCCTCTCCCAAGTCCCTCCTCCCTACCTTTTATCTTAGCCTGCTGGACAAACTTTCCCCATTCCTGAAGAAGGGCTTATGCCCGAAACGTCGATTCTCCTGTTCCCTGGATGCTGCCTGACCTGCTGCGCTTTTCCAGCAACACATTTCCAGCTCTGATCTGCAGACCTCACTTTCTCCTTCCACACCATCTACCAACCGACACCACTGTGCCGAATGAAGGAGCCACAGATTCTAAAGATAGTGGATAGTGAGCTAAGGGGTGGATAGTGAACACTGGTCCGGATATTTTAAGGATGGGAATCAGTCAGATTCTCTCCCGTTATACAGAGCTCCACATTTCTGTCCAGAATTTCAATCCCAATTCCTTCAGACACTAACTTTTAAGATCTAGTGTGAAAGGGCAAGTATGTCAGTTGAGTATGGGAGTAAGGTGACAAGGAACTGGGCAGGAGATTTTGGGGAGGGGGTGGTGATCCCAGAGTGAATGGAGATATCGGAGGCAGCAGATTTTCAGGTCAGTATTGAGGAAGAACTGGAAATCTAATTTTTCCTGTATTACCACTAAATAAACAGAAACAGATTCCTCTAAATCTTGTGCTTAAAATGGACTCTTTCAGAGGTAAATTGCCCACTGAAATCTTCAATTTCCCAAAAACAGATTGCGCAGTTTCTGGGATTCTGCAGGATCCTGATGTACTACTCCAAGCTGCACCATTTGGGCAACTATTTGGCCAACGGAGTATTCGGGCAATCATTTGAAGTGAGCTTGCATGGACGAAATAGTACTGTACTGGGATGGGGAAAGAGATATTAATTGTTCAGATTCAGTTTAATATTTCCAAATACAGCCCTTGACAATACAGCAATGGGAATATGCCATGTCTATTCAGTATACAAATTCAAGTCTCCAATGACCAGGTCACTGTTGGTGACACTGAAGCCCAGGCACAGCAATTCTGCCAGTCTGAAATTTAAAAATTCCCAGATAAATGGTGTGCCTTCTAGAATGCCAGTACAATGCAATGTGAACCTTCACCACTGTTGCCATCTGAGATCTAAACCATTGACCCTTCTTTCTCTTAACAGATGCAATAGAATGTGCTAACTAAACATGACAATATAGTCAGAGTCATTTAGCATGGAAACAGACCCTTCAGTGCAACTCACTCAGGCCAACCAAGTTTCCCAAACTAAACTAGCCCTACTTGTCTACATTTGGCCCAAATCCCTCCAAACCTTTTCTTTCCACATACCTGCCCAAATGTCGTTTAAATGTTGTAACTGTACCTGCATTGGCAGTTCATTCAACATACAATAGAGTCATACAGAATGGCAACAAATCTTGCAGTCCAACTAAAATAGAACAAGATTAACACTTTGGATTACTATGTCTTTACCTTGTCTTTTCCATTGTAACCTTTATTGATTATACATTCCCAACATTTTCTGTTAATACTTCATATTCATCACCGCTTCATGGATTTTCTTTTCAATTTGCTCATGTGTGTTAGCATTCCTGGCTGGGCCAGTATTTATTGCCTATCACTAAATGCCGTCCAGGAGTTGGCAGTGAGCTGTCTTCTTGAACTAGAGTCCATCTGGTGCATATACTCCCACAATGTTGTTAGGAATCGAGCTCTAGATTTAGATGAAGTGGCAGCAAAGAAATCGCAAGATGGTTCAAAGTTAAGATGGTGTGCGGCCTGGAGAGGAACTTGCCGGTAGTGATCCTGTTATCCCTTTCCTCCTTATTGTTAGAGATTGCAGACTTGGAAAGTGCCGTCAAAGGTGCCTCACATTCCTCAGGTGTAGGTTGCAGGTGGTACATATTGCTATCACTGAGCACTATTTTTTGTGGAAGTGAATGCTTAAGATAATGAATTAGGTGCTGATCGAGCATGCTGCTTCATCCTGAATGGTGCTGAGCTTCTCAATTATCCAATAATACTTCAGATATTGCGTCGCAGCTGGCAGACAGGTTTTGAGTAGGCACAAGACAAGTTGCTCACCATAGAATTTCCATCGTCTTACCTTCTTTTAGTCACTATATTTAAATGGCTGATCCAGTACAGGTTCTGGACAGTGGCAGATTCAGTTAAGCTGATGTTATTGAATATCAAGGATAAACAGTTAAATTCTGTTCGTCAAGGTCAATGCCCAATACTTGTGAAGCACAAATGTCACCTGTCACTTAGCCCAAGCCCAAAGGTTATCCGGGTTTTGCAATATATGAACACAAACTAACTGAACATCTAAAAGTAGAAAATGGTGCTGAAAGTGCAACCATCTGAAAATTTCCCCAGTTCTGATCTTTATTGGAGGGACAGAGAGTGGTGGGGGCATGGAATGCGCTGCCTGTGGGAGTGGCAGAGTCAGAATCATTGGCGAACTTTAAGTGGCAATTGGATAGGTACATGGATGGGTGCTTAAGCTAGGACAAATGTTCGGCACAACATCGTGGGCCGAAGGGCCTGTTCTGTGCTGTATTGTTCTATGTTCTATGTTCTATGACAGTATTTGATGAAACAGCTGAAAATGACAGAGTCTAAGGTACTGCTTCAAGAGCTCCTGAAGTGATGTTGGTACTTAAGTATCCCAGGAAATGCACTGGTCATGACAACTGTATCAAGAAAAGGTTCAAATAGCAAGTCTTACATGCTAATCCTTGATGGAAACATTTCTCCCTTGTGATTCAGACATCAAGAATCTAGAAATTCAGATGTAATTTGCAATAAACTCAATTTTTATTTTCCTGATGTTTTCAACAGGGACATAAGACTAAATGCAGTATTCAGGCTGTTCTGGGCTAGGTGGTCAGTGAGAATTTATGATGTTATTAGCATGAGAAATCAGCAACATCTAATATGTTGCTAGTATGTTAAAATTTTAGCTACTCTGCTTTGCAAAGTCATAGATACAGTTTAAAGAATTCACAAAATCTGTTTTTAAAATTGCATTCTCTAAACCTCAATGAACATTAAGCACCAAAGATGCATCGAAGCAACTTAGCAATACATTAACATCTGGATTGCACAGAATTTTTTTTAGCCATGAACTTCCTCCTGCACTCTCACCAGGATTTTCACTTAAATGTGTTTTGCAGCAAATGCACAGACGCACATAGGAGAGAAGAGGATCACACAAAGTTTGAAGCCTTACATTTGGATATCCTCAAAAAACATGTCCCTGTGCAAGTCACTGGCTATGTGCAGTCAAGTCCAAACATACAAAAATACTGATCAATCCCAGACATTAATCGCTTTAGTCTTTTTGAATCTGTGTCCTGCAGAAACAAAGGCCAAGCAACCAGTAGGCAGGATGACCTCTAACAGAAAGCGACAAATGAAATTAAGGTCAGGGATGAGAGTGGTGAAAATCAAAAAATCAATTTTTTTGTGACTACGAAATTTACCAACTTTTTATATGCAGTGAAATGCAAATAGGTCTAGGCAACTTGAAATGGGTGGAATGATAAGACTTTTTCCCAATTAATATTAGTTTTAAAATAGTGATGGAAAAGGATAGACCAGATCTAAAAGTTGAAGTTCTAAATTGGAGGAAGGCTAATTTTGACGGTATTAGGCAAGAGCTTTCAAAAGCTGATTACCTGCGAACATCTGTGCCCAAAGGGACAGCTGGAAAATGGGAAGCCTTCAGAAATGAGATAACTAGAATCCAGAGAAAGTATATTCCTGTTAGGATGAAAGGAAAGGCTGGTAGGTATAGGGAATGCTGGATGACTAAAGAAATAGAGGGATTGATTAAGAAAAAGAAGGAAACATATGTCAGGTATAAACAGATTAGATTGAGTGAATCCTTGAAGAGTATAAAGGCAGTAGGAGTATACTGAAGGCAAAAAGGAAACATGAGATAGCTTTGGCAAATAGAGTCAAGGAGAATCTAAAGGGTTTTTACAAATACATCAAGGACAAAAGGGTAACGAGGGAGAGAATAGGACACCTCAAAGATCAGTAAGGCGGCCTTCGTGTGGAGCCGCAGGAGATGGGGGAGATACTCAACGAGTATTTTGCATCAGTATTTACTGTGGAAAAGGACATGGAAGATATAGAATGTAGGGAAATAGACAGTGACATCTTGAAAAATGTCCATATTACTGAGGTGGTGGTGCTGGATGTCTTGAAACGCATAAAAGGGGATAAAGCACCAGGACCTAATCAGGTGCACCCTAGAACCCTGTGGGAAGCCAGGGAAGTGATTGTGGGGCCTCTTACTAATATATTTGTATCATCAATAGTCACAGGTGAGGTGCGCGAAGATGGAGGTTGGTTAATGTGGTGTCACTGTTTAAGAAAGGTGGTAAGGACAAGCCAGGGAACTACAGGCCAGTGAGCCTGACGTCGGTGGACAGAATCCTGAGGGACAGGATGTACATGTATTTGGAAAGGCAAGGACTGATTAGTAATAGTCAACATGGCTTTGTGCATGGGAATTCATGTCTCACAAACTTGATTGAGTTTTTTGAGGAAGTAACAAAGAGGATTGATGAGGGCAGAGCAGTAGATGTGATCTATATAGACTTCAGTAAGGATTTCAACAAGATTGCCCATGGGAGACTGGTTAGCAAGGTTAGATCTCATGGAATACAGGGAGAACTCGCCATTTG